>NW_009927881.1:46394-88171 GCF_000696875.1 Nestor notabilis | reverse complement strand
ATTTATAAATAAATAAAATACTCTTTCCACCCGTAGCCTGTCTGATTTGTGGCTTTGAAAGTGGTTTTGGTGCTGAAAACCCCTTGGCATTTCAGGTAAGTAATGGTCTCATCATTATACAGCTCACTGTGAGTGCCGGGAATGGAGTGGAATGGAATGGAATGGAATGTAGTGGAACGGAATGGAATGGAACAGAAGAGAATGGAATGGAATGGAATGGAATGGAATGGAATGGAACAGAAGAGAACGGAACAGCTCTGCTATGTTATGCATATAGTTCTGCATGACAAGCTCTGACGCAGGTCTGAGGGGATACCTGAAGCACGGATCCCAAGGGAGGCCAGTCCCAGGCACTGAGGCCTATGAACACCCTCTGGAGACTGACAGAAGTAGACCTTACAGATTTCAAATATATCAGTTACATCCTCCTGAACCATTTGCACATTTAACAATCTGGAAGGGAATTAATAGCAAACAGAAGTTAGAGTGTGCTTATTTAGCCCAGTATGAGAGAGAAAAGCTGTGAATAATACTTGAAGACATTGAAGAACAAGAAGCACTTCATCCTAAGTGTTGTTTTTTGAATCAGCACTACTCATGGGATGTGATGTTTTACTAAGCAGGCTATAACGAGACAGTGTACCACCCAGGGTTTGCCTTCACGGGCAGCCAATCTTATCTTCTGTGCCGTTTTTCCGTTGCTAGGCATATGCAGTAGCCAACCGTAGGTAATGGATTATTTGTTTTGACAGTGACAGTTAATAGCTGTTTCTCACTTAATGATAGCTAACATGTTCAGTAAAATGTTGTACTGTTAAGCTGAATATTAGCTGTGGCTTTGGCACCTTCTTTTCCCCTGTATTGATTCATGTCACCATACATGGACAGTCTTTCAAAAGTAATGTATAAAGAATAGTTTTTACTTTGTTAAATATCAGTTTCAGCTCTAACTTCCGCAATACCTCTTGTGGGAGAAATAGAGGACATAACCTTATTTGATATTCAGGGGGGTAAAAGCCTACCAGATTCTTACAATTGTGGAAAGAATTAGACAAGAATTTTCATAATTCCAGCTCCTTTCTTTGATCTTAGTAAATAAAGTTCAAGAGTAATTTCTCACCCAGATAGTGTGTACAAGAAATATAGTTCCAAGCACTTGCCAAAATGGGAAATCACCAAATTATTTTTTTTAATCTTCTGTGTTAACTGCTTGTCTTACAGACCAGGTTCCAAATGTGGATTGCATAGTCTTTCCACCAGAGAAAATTGTAACTAGCCTATTCATGATTTTATGCCAAGCTGAAAGTAGTCTGTCATGTCAAAATGCCAATAACATCCCATTGTTTATTTCAAGAGGGCAGTCAGATGAAAACTAATGTTACTGGCCAGCACTTAATACTACTGTTTCAATATACACTGCGTCCAGTTTCTCCAGGTCATATATTGCACCACCTATCCTCCCAGAGCAAACATATTCTTTTGTTTAGGTCATTTGCATATGAAAGATTTTTTTTATATTATTCCCTCTTTTTACAAAACTGATGTTCCAGAAAGTACAAAGTGAAATGATGCCAAGTATATATTATCATTCAAGCAACACCAGACATTCATGGAAATGTTTCTTGCCACTTTCTGATCTCCTCCCAAAAATATTCCTGCTTCTATTGAGGCTCTTGGTGAAATGCCATTAGAAAATAATGGGATGCAGGACAATAACTCAGCCTTTGCCCAGAACTACCCAGGAGAAACATTGTTATAAGAATAAAGAAACGTGGCTTCTCAGAGTTTAAACTCTGTTTGCCATTCTCTGTTCACACTTGCTATTATCAGCTACTTCGGGCAGAACGAGATTTCTGGAGAGCAGTTCTTCATTGTGCTCCTTCACAATGTAAGAACTAGAGACTCAGGGGTTGGTTTCCAATGGACCAATTCAGGAGGTCACATGGTTAGAAGCCACTGGCAGAAGAATCAGAGGAGGCAGGGCAGAACATATGAAGGTAGAAAAAATGATGCCAGAGCTGGAACACAGTGAGAAATATTCACCAGACAGCACCGAGATTAAGAGCAGAGAAACCTTACAGTTACTGGGAACCTTTAAAGATCTCAGTGCTTCAGGACTTGATCACAACAGCATATCTGAGCAAGATAGTTTCCTCATACACAGGAGCTCCTTATTTGCCCCACAACTGGAGCAATCTAGCTATAATTTTGTGTTTTGCCTCTGGCCCAGAGACCTCTTTCCAGTTGTAATCCTTTATTTCACACCTAGTGGTCCTGCAGCAACACTTCTTCCCAAGCTTCATATCTCAGTCCTCTGTTCCATAGAGGGAGATGACTTCCACACACACTTCTTCCTATGTAAGAGTGGCTACTCTCATGGGTTTAGTTTCTTGACAAAACAAGAGAATTTTAATATTTCCTATTAGAAACAAGGAATTGCCCTTAGCACAATTATTGGCTTCTATTTGGAAGAAAAAAAAATAAAAGGGTAAAGTTCCTAGCTGCTCAAAACAATATGGCCTGCAAACATTTCTACTTAATTATATAGATAACAGATTTTTATTGTTGATAGAAGATAAACTCTATATACCAGATGTGTATTAATTTCTTGGTGGGTTTGGGCTTTTTTTGTTGTTGCTGCTGGCTTGTTTTTTTTCTTTAAAAAATATTCTGCATCTTTAGGCTTTTAGCTGGATGAGAACACCTCTTGAAAGGGTAATACATCAGCATGCGCAGGATCCAGATTCTGACACTGTATTTCTAGTGCACAGCTCAGGCAAGCCAGGTGGTTATCTACAGACATAATGACTTGTAGCTAGCAGATCCATGTTATACTAAATTCCTTACAATCTCTGTTCTAGGAAACGTGGTGGTGTAGGTAGAAGTAGAGTTAGGAATTTGCCAATATGCAACATAGAATAATAGATTCATAGAATCATAGAATTATACAATGGCATTTCCGAATTGGTGCCTGTTGCCTGTGAGATGCTCTCACATATTCTTAAGGTTATGCAGAGATTTTGGCAGCTGTAAAAGACTGTAGCCCTGGTCTTTTTTGCAAAAATCATCCAGAGGGAATTGGAGTTAAGTAAAAGACCAGGCCATAGAGTCCTTAAATCTGTATAAGTGATAATAGGAATCAAGAGTAATAGAAATATGTAAGGATAACACAAAAAATCTGCAAAGTAAAAACATATTAAAAAATTACTCTCTGATTAGGAAGTTAATGTCATTGCCAACTTTAGCTCAATGGAAACAAAATTTCATAAAGTTCAGATCTTTCTGATTTTTTTTTCAAATGTTCTGTTAATATTTACGGCCAATCATTTCCAGTGGATGCAGCTTCCAGGACATGATACAGCATTGCCTCATTGCTATTTTGTTTCCATCACATTCAGACTAAAGTCTGATGGGGCACAGCACATCAGCACTTTCTGACACTCAGGTCTGCTGGCCCCATCCAAGCTGTTTCCCAGGTTGGTCCTTTCATGTACCCTCACCACAGAGCTGTGTTAGACCTTGGAATTACTGAAACAACTGGCAATATCCAGTCAGCTTCAAAGGAGGTGCCCCAGTTTTACTGTGAATGTGAAACTGAGTATGTCTCAAATTGGCCATCTAAGAAGCAGGTGCTTTTCAAACTAGCTGTCAATGTGAGAGGTAGGTGAAGGTGATTCACTGCATGTGAAGTAGATATCTAAAATGCATGGAATGAGCCACCTTCTGAAGGTACTCTTTTCTCTGCCTTTCTTCTTGGACTACAGAGAGAGCTTAGCCAAAAGAGTAAGCAGCTGACACACAGAGAGCCATTGATAGGTTCAATATAAACTACCCTAAATCTACATCCTTGCCTTGACCAACATGACTGATGGAAATAGGGTTCATTCATTAAGCAAAGCTGCCTCTGGGCAGGCAGGGTTTTCTATTGAGCTGCTCCTTTTGTGCTCCATGTTATTTTATAGCAAGCAGCAGTTCAAGTTAATATCTTGTTGCACTATTTCTGCTCTCATTCCCTATAGCAAAAGCATGTCAAAATCTTAAAGAATTGCATATGCAATTAACTTATTCTAAATTCTCTGAGAATAAGAAATAAATTACTTTGATAGGAATTACATATTATTTTCAATAGTCTCATGTATTTTGGCCATTCATTATGAGTGCATGTCATTTTTTTGCTGCCTCATGACCTTTGTGGCATCAAAAGATACTCTTCTGTTGTTCAGCCACATTAGCAATTCTAAAACTTATATCTTGATCACAGGTTCCTATTGTTCATCAGAACTCTGTATTATACATTCCTCAGTAGGAAAAAAACCACAGTCAAATCTCTTGTGGGAAAAAAATGTGTCTTAATTTTAACTGAGACAATGCATAGGCAACTGTTCTTTAAACTGTAATTATTAGTCCTGAACAAGCATCCATTGAAGACATCTACATTGTTGGTACCCTGGTGAGATCACTTGGAAAGCCAGTGGTTAGTGGTGTACAACAATATGCTAAAATGCCCAGAGGAATTAGGACGCTTCCTTATTGTTGCCTATAAACTTTTCTTACTGGCTTGCCTTTTCTTGTATATGCCACTCATAATTAACTACAGCAAAAGAGGGCCCAGCAAGGAAAAGCAATTTATCTGAAAGCCTCTATTCTTTTCTCAAAATGTATGAAGGCTTATTTTGTACTTCCAGTTGGCCAGCATTTCCTTTTTGTTTGCAGAATAATGATATGATTGTCTCAAATAATAGAAGAGCTTCTAGGGAAGCTCAAAGATGCTATAAATTTGCACTCATCTTTTGCTGTAGCGACTTCCAAACTGGTAAGGAGTCACTGCTCTTCCTGCCTAGAAGTGAGAGACATGTATGATCACAGCATTAATTACTGGATATTTCAGCGGCTCCCTCCTGTGATGAAAAAATACTTAATTAGGAGCTTTGGATCTTTTTGGCAACAAAATAACTCTACTCTGCTCTCGTGAGACCTCACTTGGAGTACTGCGTACACTTCTGTTGTCCTCAACATAAGAAGGACATGGAGCTGTTGGAGCAAGTCCAGAGGAGGGCCATGAGGATGATAAGAGGGCTGGAGCACCTCCCGTATGAAGACAGGCTGAGAAAGCTGGGGCTGTTCAGCCTGGAGAAGAGAAGGCTGCGTGGAGACCTTATAGCAGCCTTCCAGTATCTGAAGGGGGCCTACAAGGATGCTGGGGAGGGACTTTTCATAAGGGACTGTAGCGATAGGACAAGGGGTAATGGCTTAAACTTAAATAGGGGAAGTTTAGATTATATATCAGGAAGAAGTTCTTCACAGTGAGGATGGGGAGGCACTGGAATAGGTTGCCCAAGGAGTTGTGAATGCTCCATCCCTGTCAGTGTTCAAGGCCAGGTTGGACAGATCCTTGAGCGACAAGGTTTAGTGTGAGGTGTCCCCGCCCATGGCAGGTGGGTTGGAACTAGATGATCTTAAGGTGCTTTCCAAGCCTAATATTCTATGATTTTATCATAACCAGTAACTCGTGTCATCCATATAATACCCTTTACACTAGTATCCTGCATTCCTTTGTCTGTAGGAAAGTAATTTCTTCCTCCAAAGTTCTCCAAATGTCTGTCTGGAGACAACTTATTACTTCCAGTTTTCTTGAGGACAGTTCTTAGTGTTTGGGAAATTTCTGGACTTGTGAAGCTTCTGCACCAGGCAGAGTGTTTAATGTGGGTAGATACTGTCTAGAAGGATCGTGTGTGCAACAGAGAAAATATATTAAACGAAGAAAAGACTGTGTAAGTGATAAGTATGCAGATCAAAAGTTCTTCCATGGAAATTAGGAGTCCTGACAGTAAGGTTAAGTGAAAGGCCCATGCATGGCTGGTTTTCCCTGTGAGCCTTCAGAAACCGGACAAACTCAGATGCCTTGCCCTGGCCTGAGGAGGAATCCACTGTCTGTAAACAAATGCTACACTTATGACTGAGACGTGGGCTTGCAGGAATCTGTGTTTTCCCAGTTATGTTTTGCTTTTTAAATGCTAATGTCAAGTTGCCTTTAAAAAAGGACAAGCACTCCCACAGGCAAAAACATAAAAAGACTACATCATATTCCTCTTAACCACACCTTCACTGGAGTGTCTACATGTTTGGTCTGGACTGTTTCATCAGTGTCTTGTCCTTAGTGCAAATGTCAAAGACACATAAAGGCTGAACAAAAGTCTAATGAATTCAGTAGAAATCCCTCCAGTAACTTTAGCAAGCACTGGATGCAGCTGCTAACTTACAGGTCATTGCCAAGATGAGCTGAAGAGGTGCCTGCTGCCAATAATACGCTGACTTCCTAAAGGCTTGTATGTTAATAAAAAAAAAAAAAAAAAAAAAAAAAAAAAAAAAAAGGAATCTATCCTTTTCCTAAGAAGAACAAAAAAAAAAAAATAAAAAGGAATCATTCCATTTCCTAAGCAGTACACAAAGAAACAAAGATATTTTTTCAGACTGAAAGCAAAAAAACTGGAAAATAGTAATTACTGCAAACAAGAAGTTATTGTTTAAAACATAGCACTTCTGTGATTAGACTGATGCCTTGGCTGTCTCTCCTCCCAGAATGTATGTGCTTGCCAAATGTGCAAAATGCATATTCAAAGCTATTTTGAAGTTAAACAAACCAAAGGTGTTTATAAATCTGCAAGCAGTTCTACCTCCTGTGCCCTAAAGTCAGCCTAACCTGGGTTATTCAAACTGAATTTCAAGTGACTGTTTCTGGGTTGAGACCTCCTTCTGCTCATTTTTTTGCAGTTCAGAATAATTATTTTGGCAGGATTTATGAAACAATGGAAACAGACTTTTTGTAGTGGGAAAATGACAGACACTTCTGAACTCCACAGAACTGACAGTAAGCACTGCTTTAATACTGTCTGTTCAAGAGATGAAAAAAACTTCTCATCTTTGGATTTACAAAATGACCTGCATTATCTTGATTTTCTCCTTAATAAACCATTCAAGTGTTTTACAACAGGTCATTAAAGGTAAGGGGGAACTGTTTAGTGAATTATTAGCATGTACAAAATGTTTGTTTTGCTTAAATAACATTCCCACATAAAGGATGTTTGGAGTCACTCTTTAGCAAAAGGAAAACAACACTGGACTTTAAAAATACCAATACCCACAGCACAGATAAGTGAAAACTGCAGTGATTAGCTGTATATCAAAGGTAGTAGCTATTTTTGGCAGACAGAGCTCCCAGCATCTAAGTAATGTTCAAGAGCAAGACAACCTCTTTTCCAAGTCAAAGATTTAAAGGATTTTTCCTTGCACAATTTGAATATCTTTTTTTTAAATTCTATTTGCCATCTATTGTGCATACCATCTATTTCTCAAGGACGACCAACAGCTGTCTTATCATCTTGGTTTATCTGCTGACCCAGACTTCCAATTAATAGTTTTCTTTTCAATTAAACCTTTTGGAGAAATGAAGAGAATGGGTGAATTATTTTAAACAATTTCCCAAACACATTTCTATAATTTTGTCACTTAGGCCAAAGGTGTTGTCTTCCTCGTCCTCTCATACAATACACGTAAGGGATGGTTATAAATCAGAATGCTAAATCTAAGGATGCAACTTTATGGACATCTACCTTCCACCCCTTTCCTCTGCACTAGTGATACTGTAGGAGAAAAAATACTGACAGAAGAAAGTTTCCCTCCCGTCCAGCACTGCAGACTAATCTCGCGCCTGCACGTGCTGCCTTAGCTGTCTGCTAGACTATTCTATTGCCCTGAATTATATTCAGTTCTTGAACTGCAAAAGCTTCCTGTCTGCTTTACTTGCACATTTCCCCTCAAAACATTTTTTTAGAATTGCTCTCTGCTGTTTGAGAAGTCAAAGCTTCATTGACCAGTAGTTATTCATGGTACTTCACATCAGGTACAGTTAGCTGTGGCAGAACTACAGCATGTATTTTAGACATCTGTCTCAATTTAAAGGTGTCAGATGGCTAAATGATTCACTCTGTCTTCAGGTAAGTAGTTCCAAAAGTTAATTTTATTCACCTTTCAGAAACTGTGCCTTATTTCTAGCTTGAATTGTTTTAGGTTCAGCTTCTAACCACGGATCTTCTTACACTCTTATCTGATAGCCATTTACTACCATAGACATGTTTCCCAGGAAGGCATTTTTAGATCCTGTTCTGTTTCAACTTTCTCTACTCTGGCCTTCAAGCACCAATTGCAATTATTTTAAAAAAAGTAAACTGATGAAGTTATTGCAATATTCACTCTTACAACTGATTAAGACACAAACAACTAATAAACATTTGTTAGCTAGAAAAACTCCAAGTGTACAGAGGAGAATGAAAGAGCTCCAGAGCTAATTTAGAAATGTCCTTTCTTGCTGCCTGCATCCTGATGCTGAAATAGCATTGGAGTTGTTCTGCTAACTGCTGCCTCTAAAGATTTCTCGTTGTGTCCTGTTCAGGATTCACAGCAATGCATGGCTTGGCTTTATTTTTATTCCTCAGAGATAACCCATATTTATCTATTGTATTTGCATTGCTAGAATATTTAATGTATCTTTGATGAAACTGAGAGAGTCAAAAATGAGCCTGGGTAAGAGAGCACATCTCTACTAGTACAAACTTGATCGAGCCAGCTGTAAATCTGGACCAAACTGGCTCTTAGCTTAACAGCTGTTTAATGCAGTTGATCCATGAAAGCACAGTCTTCTTGTTTTTCAGCTATTTGTTTGTGGTAGGGAAAAGACAGCTGACAAGCTGAGCATGAGGATGTCGGGTGCAGGATAAACAAACTGTATCTATCTCTAAAGCTGTAGATCTGTTTCTCACTGCAAACCATTTCGCAACAAATTCCATCACAAATAAGAACCAGTTTTCAGCCCAAATGCATACCTACCTTAATATCCTGAGATAGAACATAAAAGGCTGATCAAACGTACCCACACAGGAATATGTTATTCCAATCCCATCCTGTGAAATGGATTTTCTTTTCTGTATTACCCATGGGTTTAGACACAAATGTGAATTTCATAAATAAAGGTGCTTTTACTGAACAGAAAGGCAGAAGCCTGGTTTCTGAATATGTGGATCACTTCTTCCTTTGAATAGGCACATCTTCATTATTTAAAACAGAAAAGAGTTCTGTGTATGTCAGCTGTAGATAATGCTGTACTGTTACAGGAAAGATAATAAACCATAAACCCCTCACTTACTCTGGAAAACAGTGTTCATTTTGAACACGGTTAGTCATGAACCAGCACAGAGCATTAATGTGTATTTCCTCTTCCTGCCTGCTTTGAGGCATTGCTTGGAAAAAATGATGATAAACCAGATTAGAACTGTGAAATCACATTGGCACTTTTATATACTGTCATTGCTTTGGCTGATGAATAGCTATGAAGATAAGTCTGGCTATACCACGTACCTCTGTTCTCTCCCACACCCTAACACCCACACTGAGTTCTGATTCAAATGCAGCCCAACTCCTGCGGAGCTGTCCAGGAAATGGCCACCCAGAGGTTTCCATAGCGTTCTAAGTCAACAGCACCAAAGGAGGAGTTAAAGCTTTGTTCAGAGTCAGTGCCTTGAACTGCTCTTTCTATTCAGCCAGTAATGGATGCCTTCAGATTGCTTGTGAGCTGTTATCTCATTGTCAAAGTTTCTGGTATAATACACATTCCTTCTTTGCTCATGTGTAGCATTTCTTACGGTGAAAAAAAAAAAAACTGAAAAAGTGAAGGTTCATTTCATGAGAAACTGGCAGAAGTAGTGTCATATAAAACCCTGATTAGGGCTTCTGCAGGTGCCTCACGATATCTGCATCATGTGTTGCAGGGACCCGTCCACACTGCCTGTTAGTGTATGAGACGCTGAGGCCCTTCCTTGTAATCCACTTCTCAATATATATGAAAAACTTGTTAGAAAATGTCTGTTTGAAAGGCAAGAGGATGAGAAGCAAGCCTAGAACTTAGTTCAGTAAGTAGTTGTTATTCTTTCTGTGATTACTACAAGTGTACTTTTCCAGAGACTCTACCATGGTGTGTCCAAACATCATAAACACAGTAGATTCATAACTCTTCTAGGTGATCGTCCTTCAGCAAGAGATAGTTATCAGGACACTGAATCATTGGCGTGTATTGTACACACAGCTAGAAAACTTGGCTAGACAGAAGTGATCACTTTAATGCAAAAGGAAAGAAGGAAACAGAAAAACAAACCTTCAGAAAACAGAAATGCCAGACTCAGGAGAAATGAAGAAATCAAGGTGGTTAAAATGAGGAGCCAAGGTGAATCATACATGCTTTTTGGAGCTGACCTTAAGTGACTGTATTCCTGAGGTTGGCTCAGAGGTTAAGTCTTAGGTAGAATAGTTTGGAAAGTCGCCATGAAGCATACAAGCTCCATGCAGGAGCTACGGAGATGAGGCTAGCTGGTAAGGGGGGAAGATGCCTCAGGGAACCTAAGGTGTGCCTTAGCTGTGACCCCTTTACTGAGCATCTTCTGAGAAGGCAGATTTATGCTCCTGCTTCTACAGTTAAATGAGAAACCTGATACCTCTTAAGCTCTTCATAGAACCAGAGACATGTTCACTTCAAAAGATATTTTGCATCTTTTCATTCTAAAGGCAAAACAGTGCCCCAGTGCTCACAGGAGAGAAGGAAGGGTAGGGAATAAGGGGCACCTTCCCCTCTTCCTGCTCTTGCAGGGCAGAGGTGGAAGCAATAAGGATGAAGGCTGGAATATGTCTCATATATTTATCTAGTATTAAGCACTTTATTTTACTTGTCAGGTGATAATTTCCTAGTTTAGATAGAACAAAGTGGGATTTCCCCCATTCCACTGAGATTCATCGAAGAGCACTCTTTGACAGCAACTAGGAATGGTTGTTTAGAGACATATGTGAAGCCACTCTTCTGGACTGCTGCTGAATATTAGGGTACCTCTGTTAGAAATATCAGAAGGCACAAACAAGGGAGCAAAAGTAGTTCAAGTCTTTGACATGACCGAGGACTTATATTCCTTGCACAGGACTTCTAGAGAGCCAGGACAGGCTGCAGCAGAGGGATGAGCAGGAGCAAGAGCAGCTGACATTGGCTGATTCAAGGACATATGTCCTTGCCAGGAGGCTTTTCCAGGTCTCAGACACAAGAGTTCTCTGCGCTTGCACAAAAGTCAATGTTTTCCTGTCCTACACATGGCAGCACTGAGACAATAATCTGCTGAGCATTTGCTACTGGATTTGTGCTCTCATGTTAGGAGGGATGACTGATACAGATGCAATGGTGGTGGCTGAAAGTCAACAGTTTTTAAATTCCATTCCAAAAATCAGTCTGTGGGCCTTCTGGTCCTCTAAGGAGTCCCTCTGCTTCAGTGCCAGAAGTGGGGAGGCTTGCAGCCTCTTCCCTGAGGAAGCTATGGGATGACCCTTTGGAGGGGGCTAGGTTGGAGAGATTGTGTCAGTAAGAGTTTCTGGTGTTTATCTTTTATTCTGAATTTAAGTAGATTTTCTTTTCTCACATATTTCAATTAAAAAAAAGAAAAACAAACAAAATTACTGCTACTACTGGAGAAAGGGACGTCATGCACTTTTAAGGTCTCTGATCCTGGAAAGGCCCCAGAAGAAGGCAGCCCTGGATTCCTATCATGACAGTACTTAAAGTAAGTATTTTGGCTCCAGTCAAAGTTAGAAAGAAGAAGGAAGGAAAATTCCATTTTTAATTGTGCAAGCAATTTCAAATAAATTATTTGACAAATCTTGAGTATGAATAATTCAACCTCTCATGACTGTGAAATTTCATAGTGTAAGAAAGATAGGCATTTCTTACTAATCAAGTACTCTGTAATACACTCATTTAAATGTCTTTATTGCCTATAATTAGCTATAAAAAAATATTGCTTTCACTTCTCTGTAGTGTTCACATCACATACAAACTGTTCCAACTGTTCATGGTTTATAGTTTTGCTAAAAACTCGTAATAGTAGTTATGTAGAGATCCAATACACCAGCAAATGTACTCTGTTCTCCATGCTTAAATATATAAAACCCACAAATATGCTTCCTAAGTGCCTAAATGTTTCAATCAAGAATAGCACTTTTTAATGTTACTTCATACCATTCTTGAGTGGCAGGAAAATGGAAATCTGTGAGTGTATCTGCTTGAAGTAACCAAGAGATGGCAGCACTCCATTCAACCCAAGTTTGATTTGTCATATAATCTATATTACTACAGTACAGCAGGCCGTGCAATTAGGAAATGCAAGTGAAACAAAGCAGTCAGCTGTAGAGTAAGCCAGGGCATGCATGATTTCAGCAGGCATCTTCCCTGTTTGCCGTGGGGAACTGAGAAACACAGCAGTGATGGAAAGTTCTTGACCAAATGGGGAGAACAAAGCAGTTCATAACAACTGTGTTTCTTCCTGGTCCATTGTCTATTGGCAGCAGCAACTTTTGTTGAAGTCCTGATGCTGTTCCCTTGCATTTGAAATCATTAGGAAAATATTGTCACCACAAGGAAAGTTATTAAGATAAGGCACACAGCGAACACATTCCAAAATGGATTAATCATTATTAAAAAAAAAATAAAAATGAACACATAAACTTTCACACATATTATAGTAGGTCAAACTGCATACAGTATTCTCTCCTTCCTCTCTTAAATACGGAGTAGAAGTTAACTCCTTCTAATTCTTCTCAATCTTCATACACCTTCCCTGTCAATGCAAGCTACAAATTATTAGGTACTTTGTCTTGGTTTGCCAAGGTGCAAATGGCTATGCAGAGAGACTGTATTGGATGTCAGGTGCTTTAGCATCTCTGGGAAGAGAGTTTCTTGGTGAAGAACAGAGTGCTAATGCTTTTGAAATCTATCTTGAGAAAGCCATGACTTCATGCAGTGTTACATTTTATGTATTTTGGTCTCCAGAAATCTTTGAATGCTTTTTAAGCTTTGTTATAAATGTGCAGGAAATCTCTGATACTGATGATCGCTGCTGGAATTAGGCTCAAATGTTTTTTCCTTGTATGACTAGCATGGAGGCATTCACAAAAGGTAAACTTTCTTTGCACTTAAATGGCTTCGCTTATTTTACATGTTCAGTAGGTTGTTTGCACTCTGGTTTTTCAGTACATGTTAGGTCAATTGCTCTATTTGGCTTTATATGTTTTTCCATACATCCCTTCACTGCCAAAATGTGGGAGGTTATAAATTAGCATGCAATAAGTAACATGTTACAAAATCCTAGCAGAGATAAAGCGCCTGTCATTTGTACAAGTCAGCTCTGTAAAATCACTGCTCTAGTCCCGCTTGTGTTTGACTCAGTCAGTCTCCATGGCACTAAAATTACAAAGGTGTATCTATCTCCACTAGGATGTTACAGCAAGATGGATTACTCTCCTATAACAAACACCATGGTGTGGTAATTAAATCTCAGTTTTTAAACACATGAAGGATCACAAGGATGAAGGTCCTCACCTTTCTTCTCCTCTCCTGCCTTTCCTAGCTGCCATGTCAGAAGCATACTTTGCAGCTTTCTCTATCCCAAGCAACTATTCCTGCACGGGGGGACTTTCCGTCAGGCGCAAGAATTAGTGGCTTTAGTTAACACTGGGAATGCTAAAGGAGACAGATGGCTGTTATAGACAAGGTCGAATTGAATAATTAGGCTTACCCACAGTGAAGAAGATGCAACTTCTGGGATATTAAAAAAAAAAAAAAGTCCTTCATTTATTTATATTCCCATGACAGTAGCATCTGCATTTTATAATCCATTAATTTTACCAGGAAAACATTCCTTTCACTCCATTTCTGAGCAAAGATTTCATAGCAGAAACCACTCTCAAGAGACCTTTCTACTCAGAAGTCACTGTTTAAATAGAGCAGAATACAGCTGGCAACACTTTGTGAGGAACTACTTTGTGTGACACTGGCAGGATCTTTTTGATTATCACAGGCTATTTGGGCTCTGCTGCTTGGTGTCTTCTGCAAAGCAATCTCTGCATCCTTAATGCCATGACAGACAACTGCCCACTGGAGTTGCCTAAGGCTTTGTACTCACATGGATTCAAGGAAGCCCAGGAAGTCTTTCCAGCTTTACGGCTCAGCGCATAAAACCAAGGACAGGCAGAGTTACTATAAGAGGAAAATTCAGCCCCTCACATGTCAAAGAAGGAAAAAGAACAAGAAAAAAAAAAAAGACATTTTAGACAGGATGGAGGACACACCTTCAGAGGAATGAAGTTAAGCTTCAAAGTGTAACTCCTTGGAAAGCTTGAATGGAGCCATGCCTTGGCAGGCTGCAACACACGTTCCCCTGAGGCAGCAGTGGATGTCAGTAGGAGCTGGGCTTCCCCGTGCACGATCTCTCCTAATGTTACCACTGTATTTTTTATGGGCTCCTCTGGAATGATGGCTGCCCCCACACATTCTTCCTCCCTGACTTTCTTTGTAGTCTCCCCCTTCAACCTCTAGCCCTGCTGAGCTTAACTTGCACATGACACTGTGACCCGAGGTGAAATGAAATATTTGATGTGCGTTATCTAAAGTCCTGATTTATTGACTTTGGAGTAGGTGGAGGAAGGAGAGGTATTTGAGGGAACCTGTAAGTTCAAGAAAGCACTAGAGGATTAATACACTGCTGGAGAGGATAAAAGGAATTTTGCCAATGAAAACACAATCAGGCCAAGTGCAAACAAATGCTGACATTGGGCTAGGAGGGACTACAGGGGCAGAGAAAGGGTTTGGGGAGTTGGATCAGCTCAGGGGGTCAGGAAAAATATTGGGAATGACTGGAAGCAGAGCAACAGGAAAGAAGGAGTGTGTTGGCCCACGTGTCAATGAATTGGCTGTTGGCAGCACATAAATGTTAAGGAGCAGATTGCAGTCTCTGACTATTTGTAGCCTGCTTCCTAAACCAAAGAAGAAATACTGAGCAGCACTGGATACCAGACTACACCTCTGAGCCATCAGAGCCTTTCACTTGCACCAAGGAAAATAGATCATTGATGCTGGCAGGGACACGTACTCTAAAAACAGAAAAGGCGATTGCAGCTTAATACAAATCCAAACAGAAGCAAGTTGTCCAGAGCCAAATTCCTTTTATAGTCCCTTAATTTCACTACAAAATTGCTTTCTTTAAGTTTTAAATTGTGTAGTATCTGAGCCAATCTAGCTAACCCTTTCTTACAAGAGCAGTCTGTCTGCGCAGGAGTGGACCCATTAAAAATTCGAAAGACTAATGGCTTGCAGGACTTGGTGTAGAATCCTGGCCTCACTGAAGGCAGTAGAAGTTTTGCCAAGGACTTCAGTGGGGCCAGGATTTTACCTCAGATCTTTGCAAGCAGCAGCATTGCTCATTTAGAAGCACAAAAACACTGCTGTGAATTTCTTGAGGTCCAATCACCGGCTCTCGTTGGTGCTTCCAACATCAGATAGCTTTATTTTGAAAACCAAAGGGAAGAGTCTAAGAAATGAAGCAATATCGTCTCACTAAACACCAGTTCCTTTTACGTGATCTATTTGCAATGTTTAATTCTAGTGAAAAGAAGGGGAAAACCAAAACTTGGGTGTTTTTCTTTCCCCCCTTGCTCTCATTCTCCCAAACCAAGCTCCTTCCCTATGGGGATGGTATGAAGAGACTTTACTAGAAGTGACACAGCAAAGGGCTGCTGGCCCAGCGGGGGGTACAGATGATGTGGTGCGGCCAGAGGGCTGGCCAGGAAGTACATTGACCTTGGGCTGCTCACAGGGCCCCCACCCAGCAGATGACCAGCTGCTAACTTGGCCCCATCAGCCGGATATGCTGCCGGGACGGCATGATAATTGAAAACAGTGGGCCTTCTGCCTGCACCCTCCCAGTGTTAGAGCTTGGGAGTGTGTGATCATGATCAATAATGCTTCATGGGAATCTTTTAAAGTGCTCCCAACCACATCACTCCAGTAAAGGATTTGTCAGCCTTTCCATAAAACCCAGTTTTTGAAGAGTTTATAGCTCAGCTTGTTTTCATTACCTTGAGGTGAAAGTTGCCATATAAAATTTCAGACCAGAAACACTTTTTTTCCCTTACTAATACAAAATATCATTTAAAACAAATTTTTGTCTCCAAATTTAGAGTCTCAGTAAAGGCCATGTTGTTCCCTCACTGGTTTTGGGTGTGCTGCTTAGAACTTCAGTGTGAAAATCTGTTGAATTTAAGGACTAACAAACAAACGGCGAGCTCTTCTGCTAAATTTTTAAACCACTGACTAATACCTCCAGAACTGCCGAGTTATGTTGCTCATTCCCAATAAATGCTGTAAGTCTGCGTCAGGGACTTCTATGGAAGAAGAACAGATAATGCTCCTCTGCCTCTTCCCTTTCCAGCAGCTGGAACTACAATTTTGTGGTCCTTTATTGTTTTAAGGAGCAGAGTTTCAGCTCATATAAAGACACTGTAGCTCCATTCACTGAAAAGTACTTTGTGTCTTCTCTCTGTTAAACAGTTGCTATGCTGCAACCCAGAAATAACTGAACTTCCAGTAACAGACATGACTTTTCCTGTTACATGCATGAGTTGCATTCCAGCTACCTGTACTTACAGAGCACAGTGGGAGAAAAAACCTCAGCTAATGCCAGATGTCTGTGCCTTGCACAGACAGGCAAAACACTTCTAATCACCTGAACAGTAATATCTGACCTCTGCATTGCAGACAGCTTCCATCGCTGCTGAACTGGACCCTCACCCCACACAGTGTGGTGGGATCCCACCTCTGCTGCTTTCTGACTTTACCAGTAACCACAGGCCAAAGTCCCTGCTCTTCTCGGGAGGAGAGAGCTGAAAAAGTGGCAGTTTCCAGGCCTGCAAGCCTAATGCTGCTGTTTCAGAACAATAAATGTTAGCATCCAAAACA
Organism: Nestor notabilis; assembly: GCF_000696875.1. Taxonomy (NCBI): domain Eukaryota; kingdom Metazoa; phylum Chordata; class Aves; order Psittaciformes; family Psittacidae; genus Nestor; species Nestor notabilis. The sequence continues at coordinate 71,298 of NW_009927881.1, read as the reverse complement.
ATAGTTAAAAAAACCCACAGAGGAATGGTAAACCTGTGCCTTCCACCATCACGTATCTATGGTTGGAAGGATTAAGATATTAATTTCCTTATTTAGCTTCACAAAATTAATTTCACACAATGTTCTTACAAAACAGGGGATAGAACATGGCAGTCCAATATCTCTGGAGATTGACCCAGGAGCACCAGAACTGCCTGTCATGGAGATGAGTTCATCCACCAAAGCCAAGTGGATTTATAATTGCTAGTCTAGATTTATAATCTCTAGTCTGAAAAGTCTGCTTTATCCAAATGACATATGATCATGTTAGTCCTGGTGGAATTTATATATTCTGGATGCTTTACTGATGAGAAGGTATGTTTCACTTCTTTTGGTATGGCCTATGCCTAAAATAATTTCTTCTTAACCAATGCATTTTTTCTGGTGTAAGAAAGTTTGGAAAAAATCAAAGAAGGGATTTTTTTTTTTTTTTTAAGTGGTCTCAGCTTTATAAGTGGATGGTGAACAGATTATTGTGGGGGAAAGGGCTGGATGTAAGGAATAATAAGGGAACAAATTTGGGGAAGGGAAACAGATGGAGGGAGTCTTCAACAAAATTAATAAAAATAGTGTATTGCCAGCTATAGAATACTAACTATAGGTAAAGCACTTTTTAGTGTTGTTTCTTAAGGAAATGAGGCTTATATGATTGTGTAATTGTATATATATAAATTACATGTCTCTGTTTGTATGTAAGTATTCTAGTCTGTCAGTTTTCCCCTCCCTTCTGCCAGTTTCCTCTTTTTCTTCTCAGTTTTCCCCTTAATTCTGTAGATGGAATCAGGAGAGCAACAGAGGTTTCAATGTCAAAGTATTTCAGTAAAGGTCCTGAAACATAGAGGCCCTGCAGGAAAAAAAAAAAAACAACAAACCAAAGAAACAAACAAACAAATAACATCCAACAACAACAAGAAGTTAAAAACAAACAAAAAATCAAACCAAAGCAAACAAACAAAAAAAACCCACCAAACACCAAACAACAATCTATTATTAGCACTTCCACTGGGGCAAACGATCCTGCAAAAACTCAGCGGCTTTTGAACACCAGAAAATCCACAAATGGTATTAGACAGAGCACTTCAACAGCTGGAAAGGTTTTACCCAAAGCTGTTACCTTATTAGACACTAGAAAACCTATTGCAAACTGAAATGCATAGACTCTCAGACTACATGCATTGACAGGCAAAGGTGATGCGCACGTACTCCAACTCTAACCTTTCCAAGTTTTCAGTCTCATATATCTTGTAATCTTTGCAAGGTGCTGGCAAATAGACAGCATTGACAGAAAGCTAACTGAAAGATAAATATAGGCCCTTACTGAAAGGATTTCCTTGGCATTAATTTCATGCTGTAACCAATAGACTGTCTTCCCTTTTCATTTCTTTTAAATTGGGCCATTTGGAAAGCTATAAATTCTCTTTAGGAAGTAGATTTTCCTCCAGGATTATCCTATTCTAAAACTGGATTTCTTGGGGCTTTTCTTTAAGCAAATGTCATGGAAAGAGAGTCTCCTGTTAAAATGATACAAGCCTCTTGCAAATGCCTTCCCTAGCCTTAGAGCCTCAGGTGGAATGAGAGTATATCCTAAGCACCCAACCAAAGGAGGCAAGGAGGCAAGCTTCTGTTTGCTTCATACATTTCCAAGCTATCACAGGATCATGCAGAAAAAGACAACTGTAAATAATGCCCAAATTTCTTCATGGTAGAACAATTTCCAGTTGTCCTGCTTTCCTGTTACTAACAACTTTATGTCTATTGATACATTATGTGTTGCCATCAGTCATCTCATCCGTGGGACTCACGGCGGGCAGGAGATTGAGTCTTCTGTTTTGTTTTCTACTGTAGTGGGAAAGCATGTGATTCTGCAGGGTTCCCAGCCTGCCTGGGGCAGGAGGAAGGGCACAGAGTCCATGCAGCCTCTTGCAGGATCCATGCTTTTGTACACGCTGTCTAAAGCGAATCAACCACCTTGACACTTTGCCAGTGAACAGAGAAACAGTAAAAGAAAGCCAGCTTTGCTGAATGAAAGAGGGAAGCCTGTGTAGTCCAAATGAACAGCAATTTAGACTTTTTATGTTTGTAACCCCTGCCTTCTTTGTGTTGTCAAGAATAGCAAACAACATGCTAATGATAATGAGTAAATCCATTTTGTGTCAGTTCCAACCCACTCAAATGCAGATCCTCGGATTAATCTAGCCCCGCGCAAGTGCTTTGCTGGCATAGATATTAGAATTTATTTTCTCTGTTGATAAACAGCCAAAGCAATGTTCCATCCTTGTATAGCTGATGGAAATCCCTCTGTAAGCACTTGTCTCTCACTATTTCCACTGAAAATGCCACAGGATTCCTGCCCAGCCTGAAAAATAGAAGGTTAGGAGGAAGCAAAATTGCATCTTAGGTTTATCTTCTTGCATTTATTTCAGAGTCTTAATGGGCACTAACAGCATGAATACTGAGAACAAGGAAACCACTCAATCTGCAGCATTCTTGCTGCTAACAAAACTAAGAAGAAACCTTCATGGTGTCCATGGCCTCACACCAAATCCCAAATGTTAAATTACTGTATGTTGTTGGAATTCCACTCATGAAAACCTAAAAAATAAAAGTCTTTGCAGTTTTTAATGCATGGCAAAAAGCCTAGACATTTTTGTTTCGTATCCACCGTAAATATATGACTCTCAAGGCACCCATACTCATGACTCATTTTGTTAGCAGGCTAGTAGGCACACTCTGGCAGAGTACTTGCCATGTGCCATTTATGTGGAAATATGGACACATTGGAAACTTCCTTTTTTGACCAGCTACTATTCTATCTTATCAAATCATAAACACAGGAGAGGACTTAGGGACAGATTGTTCCAGGCCCACAAAAGCAGGAGTAAGAGCAGAGAGTTTTCTGACTGATCAGTTCTTGTAAAAGAGCAAAAGCTCTTGGGACACCTGCCACCTTACAGCTGACACTATCACCACTGAGGTCAGGAGGAGATGGGCTGCTCAGTTTATCAGGAATTTGATTACTTCCCATGCAGAAAAAAGTGTAGAAGGTATGGGGAAAAACCAGTGACAGCATTTGTCCTTTACAAGTCGCTAATACCCAGACTTTGAAGTGATGTACTGTGAACTGTAAGGTACCATCAATATGAGAGAATATGGTGGTAGGGCTCCACAGCCAACAGGGGTTCAAGCACAGCATGCATCTGCCAGTGCTGACATTGAAGAACAAAGAGACAAATCAAAAGGGCACAAATCCCTTATCTATATTTAAAAGTCAGCACTGGAACAGCCCCAACACTGAGGAGAAAGCTGAGAGCTGCTGGAGAACTTCATTTCTCTTGACTATAATTGGTTTTGTACTTCAGTGTGCCTTAGAATGATGTGAGCCCTTTGCTGAAGCAGAATGAGAGCTGGAGTGGAAGGGAGAGATGCTGAAGAATGAGTTATGTATTGTGGGAAGAGGTCAAGTGTTAAAAAAGATAGTGGATAAAGGAGGAGAAAAATAGCAAGCTACCTTCCCTCAGTGTCTGGGATTGTCTTCCTGACCAAGAAAAAGAAGCCAAATGCAGAACAAACAGGGTTTTTTTCACTCCACAGAAAGCTGCTAACAAGCTTTAAGCCTGGTCCTTCCACAAGGTATTTTATATGCCAGCTGTGAAATATCACAAACACTTGTCAAATGTTTAACAATCCAGCCTTGTTATGTTTATCCATTTCAAACAATACCTTGTTGGAGGCCTGGTTCCAAGAAGCAATTGTGCAGAGAATGCAGATGGGAGGAAAAGCAGCTTGTCAGAAAAGAAACAGCTTTTACAGAAGCTCCAAAATTTCTGTGGACTCTATTCTTCCACCGATACACAGATGTCACTCCCTGGCAGGTGGAATCATCAGCAGAGAGTGCTCTCTAAGCATTGCTTAAATGAGGAAATGCTTCATTTTCCAAGCTCAGTTGTGGCAGCAAACTGCTGGGGAAGTTAATTGGTGAGTCTGGATACATTTAAGGTATGAAGAGCCTGCAGTCACCTCCCAGCATTCAGTTCTTAACAAATGGCTGTGCTGAGCAGGAAAGGGAAAGACAGCCTACCACAGCTCCCTGTCACAGCCAGTATCTTCACAAAGAAATATTTCAATGCTTATTTTTTCTAAGTGGCCAGTTATACTGTATATGGCAAATGTACAGATTTATTTGGTCCCAGTTGTGTGGTGAAAGAGGCATCAGAATTGTTTTCTCCAGGCAATGAAGCGCTGGAGAGTCCCTCAGTACCTTAACTCTGAAATCGTCTTTTGGAAATTTACAGGCTATGCTACAGCTCCTCAGAAAAACTCCGCATTGCTTTTGTTTGCCTTGCTTTGATATGCCTGCCTTTTGCTCTGTTGCCTTTTCCTCCGTCAGAAGTTCCTTTTTTATTCCAATGGCTACAATCCTGCTTATGCAATGGAAGGTGCAAATGTATTAGAACAAGTTTTGGATCACTTAAACCCCTTTGAACACTTCCCACACACACTTCAGGTGTGCTCCCACCTGCACATCCTTGTCCTTGGTGGAGTCATGCCACAGTCTAATCTCTGAGTAACAAAGGCATAGATGTTTGCAGAAAGTTGTATTCAAAATAAGAACTCATTACCCAGCTGTTGTGTGTTAACCCCTGTAGGCAGCTAAGCCCCGCCTCCGTGGAATCAGGAGAGAATCAGGAGAAAACTGAGAAAGCACATGGGTTTAGATAAAGAATTTTTAATAAGTAAAAAAGACAAAACAAAAGAAAGAAGTGATGCAAAAGCAGTCGCTCACCACCAGCTGGCTGATGCTCAGACAGTCCACACTCCACAGCAGCCCTTGGTGAACTCTCCCCCAGTTTTGTTGCTGAGCATGATGTTACATGGCCAGCTGTCCAGGCTCAGTCTCCTCACAGTCTCTTGCCCATCAGCAGCCTACTTGGTGGAAGGGCAGCATGAGAAACAGAGAAGACCCTAGCACTATGCAACCACTGTTCAGCAATAGGTAAAAAAGGCTGTGTTGTCAACGCTCTTTTGGTCACAAATCCAAAACATAGCACCATACAGACTTCTGTGAAGAAAATTAACTATCCCAGCCAAGCCCAGTACACCAGTTCCTCTGGAAACAGTAGCTGGTTACTGCTATGACCCACAATACCCAAAGTAATGTATGATACCTTTCACTCAAGGGATCATCAAACGTCAAAGGAAGTTTAACAAAAAAATTGTTCTTTCCAGTTGTGTCTGTTGCTTTAATATAGAATATAGAATATGACCTTTTTCTACAGATCTTAAATCCTCCCTTACATACTTAAGCCAGTAGGACATCAGCAACACTGTTCCTTTACTTGTGGTCTGTGAATTGACAGACTGGATTAAGAGTCCTGCTTGCATGCAAACTCCACACAGACTCATCTGGATGTATTTGAAATGAATGAAAGCACTGCAATTTCCTGTCTTATCATGCTTACAGTACTCTCCCATCTCTTTCCTAGCTGTGGGATCTAAAAAGATAAGGAAGGTGGTTACCAGGACCCTTAGGCATTATCCTTAGCAGGCTGGGATTATGAAGAATTTTGAAACCTCTTCAGGAACAAGTGCTGGAGGCTTTTGCCCTGTGAGGCTCTGCATCTGGGAGAGCAGAGGCTGGGGCTGCCCATGCCCAGCTTATCAACTGTAAAGATTTGGTCTGAGAGTGGGAAAGAAAAACACGTTCACAGCCTGAGAGCAACAAAAGGAGATGGCTTAGCTCAGGGAAGCCTTGCTAAAACCTTTTCCTGGCATGGGAGATACCAACAATTCTCCAGCATCCAAAGAACCAACCTCAAGATAGAGAGGGAGCTTCAGAGAAAAAGAGGAAGGGAGACATCCTGAAGGCATCTAAGCTAGGGTAAATAGTATGTCCATACTGAGCCACAAAAGGCCCTTCATCAGAAACAGTGGAGAACACATAGGGGTACCCATGGTGCCTCAGCCTGGTGCTGTAACTGTCACAGCACTGCTGGTAGAAGCCACCATCACCAGTGGTGGTGGAGGTTTGCTCTGTAATAGGCAGCTCCCAGAAGCCGTTTGTGAACACTGAGATACACCATTGCTGTGAGGGAAAACTGTAATCCTTCATCTCATGGCATGCAATCCCAGCCAAGACTTCCACAAGGAAAAGCTGCCCAGGGAGGGGCACAGGGCTTGGAGGGCTCCATTTCCTGATGGGCCCCTGTTGGAGCAAAATTACCTATATTGCTTGAGAACAGAAAATTCAATATGGAAGAATGAGAAGGGGTAATCTGGAGATGAAAGTCCTACAGTACAATTTGGTATAAATTCGTAATGCCAGATGACTCATGGAAAACTTAATAATCACCTCACTTCAGTTTCAAAACAACGTAAAAACGTTTTCAGTCCCATGTCTGCACTTGCTTCCTTCCCTGCTTCCCCCAACACTTCTACAAAGACCCTGTCTGATGGTAGGGTACAGCCCAGCTGCAGGGTGCAGTTTCTCTGTGCCAGAGCTTAGGGCCAGAAGTTCTCAGGCAAGCACCAATCTGGAGTTAATACAACACACCCCACTGAGAATCCCTTCAGACAGATCAGTTTTGGTCTTTTTGTACTAGGCTACAGGTAAGTCTGGAGATGGAATTAACTTTTTTTTCTAAATCCAATTTTTTTTGAGTGCATGCCAAAATTCACAGAAAAGCAGTCATGAGTTTGCATGCCCATCACTACATAGTTGTACTAGGTCCAGTACAGAGAGGGACTGGTCCTCATGGGGTTGTCCAAGTGTTACCGTACCACAGAGAAAAATCAAGAAAAGCAAATCATTCAACTGACGAATTTCAGTGTAGTAATTTCTGATTTATACAGGCAATAAAGAGCAGCACTTTATTAAGAAGTGCTTTATTAAGTACCTGTTCAGAACAGGTACTTAATCTCTGTTTTATCTGGAAAAAGACTAGCTCTTAATTGAACCTTATCAACAAACCCTCATTCAGAACCCACAGTCAGCTTCAAATGAATCAGAGGAGAGAGAAGAGCAGAGGAGAGAAAGGTAAATATTGCAAAGATCCCAAAAGCCCCTGCACATCCCCACAAGTTCTTTGCAGCCTCAGATGTGCACATGTCAGAAGATGAATTTTATCTCAATTATATTTTTCAAGTAATTTTTATTTGGAGGCACCAAAGGTCACCTTATTTCCTGAATTTGTAGATGGAGAAGTGTTTCAAAACAAGTGTTCCTGTGTTAAGGTTCTAGATGACATTTCAGCTGAAAATCTATTAATTTAATTCAATAATAATAAAGACCTAAAAATAATTTGAGAATAAATACATCTTTCTCATGTAAAAAGAAATATTTTCAGATATCTTACTTTCTTTAATAATTTGGCAAAACTTGGGATTTGGATCTACCAAAACCAAACTGTTCAAATCCCTTTGTGTTGTAAGGCTATGATTTATTAAAAGGACCAGAGTTGAACTCATAGTTCTGCACCACAAAAGGGGAGGAGACCCTGCTCCCCCTGGCATCCATCATCCTCATCTTCCCCTCTCCTCTCTCCCCTGCAGCCGGCTCTAGCACTTGTCTGCCTGCCGAGGAATCTCATTTGACTCACTGAAATGGCCAGGAAAAGAACCGGTTAAGAAAAACAGTCCCCTCACCTTCCCGAAAGAAAAACAAGAAATTTCTTTTTGCCAAGGATTAAGTTGGCCTCTCCTGGGCAGAGGGATGCCAGCACTGGCTGCAGGGGTGGCTGGCTGGTGGCTAAGGAAAGGGAGGAGCAGGGAAGGAGACATGGGGAGCGAAGTGCAGAGAGCAAGACTTCCCCCTTTTGGCAGCAGCAAGCTGTTCAGCTCACAATTGCAACTTTAATCTGAACCCTAAGTGAACTGAAAAAGCTGTTTTTCACGCAATTCTGCCTTTCCCGATCACATGAAATTTTCTGTCTTTTATTTTTGCATCTGTAGTAAAGGAACTGAAATTATCTGAAATGATCAGTCAAGTTGGTGCTTCACTCTTGAAATATAATTTTGTACCCTTAACTTTTGTGTTTCTTTATACCTCTAAAAAGGGATCATTCTGAAGAACAGTAATGGTGGTACATAGTCTGTATTCCTAAGCACAAAATAATGTGAAAGTTTAGCCAAATACATCTTTAAAAATTTTTCTGAAGAGTTCCTGGAAAACATCAAAGGGATTTTCACATTTGGTCCTTTCTATAAAGACAAATATTCATCTATACCTAGACATTTTATGCATGCAGACACTCAGGGTGATGTGAGCAGATACACGCTGGAAAGAATCTCTCTGTTTCTCCTCTGACCTTTTCAATATTGTGCATGTTATAGCAGGAAGGAGACTAATTGCTGCAAACCAGAAGCTGTAGTAATTACACTAATTCAGAAGTTACCAACCTTCAGAGAAGGGAAGCGCAGGAACGGAATCATGTTTAAAGGCAGCCCATTTTGCTTTGTTCTTCAACACAGCCCCATTCAAAATACTGTGGAATTTATGAGTCTGCTGAAAGTGAGGTCTCATAATGTGCACAGCATGTTGCCAGTTAACTTGAATAAGCTTCTCCTCTACTTTCTGTCTGATTACTGTAACACTGTGCTTGAAAAGGAGCCCTTCCTTCTAAAACGTGTGTTATGATGGAATATAAAACCAGGCCATAAGCTGTCCAGGTAGGTTTATGCAGCGTACCTAAACATCAGTCTTCAAAATGTGATCTGGTGCCCCTTCAAGTAAGTTTGAGCGATGATTTTCTGCAGCGCTCTGGATCCGGGCCTGCGACAGCATGCCTCTTTGTAAGCCTTCCAGTGCTTCCTGGTTCAATTCAAGAGAGAAATGCTAGCTTGCTTGTGGGACTGCAGTGCTTTGATGTCTGCTTCCAGATGGAACAAGAAGTGCCGAGGCACGTACAGAAACAAAACCAAACTTGTACAATCTGCAGGAAAGATGCCTGAGAATAATAGAAGCATATTCCTATATGCTGGCTACCTTTTTTGTGACAGCATCGTAACTTTAAACAAAAAAAACTATAAAGCATGGGAGAGAAAATAAGGATCCCAGATATCTTCTTTTTTTAAAAATCTTTCTGACATTTAATTCTCCCAAAGACATACACAAGGCTTATTCTGATCTCACTGGTACAGGATTTGACTCTAAAAGTTCAAACCGCAAACAATGAAGCTATTACTCCTATGATTCATCTGACCCTCCAGAAGAGAAAGAGTACCCTGTGCCTATAGCTGCAACACTTATTGTACTTAATTATGAACTGACATACAGTAGTGGAATAGGCAATATGTTTTTTATGCAGACTAGCTCTGTATCACTGGCATATTAAAAGTACTCAGTTGTAAAAGTTATTTTAAAAATCACATATACAATCTTGTATGTGTTGATCTTTATTTCAGCTACAGTGTTTGAAAGCTGTAGAGCTTTGAATACTCTTTTCAATTGATTTCTCACTATTAATTTCAATTACAATATCTTGCATTAATCTACATTTATAAGTATGCAAAATTCTAGTTTGAGAAATTTATTTGTTCTCAATATACTTTTATTGCACTCTACCCATGAGTACTGGAATTATTCTTCTTGTAATAAGAGCTATACAAACCCTTCATGACACAGTGGCACTAACATTTTGAACCTCTTATGCAAATACTGTGACATTTTACCTGAAACTGCCAGAAAAGCCGTAAAAAGAAAAAAAAATAAAAAGAATATAGGGGAAAAAATTCCTTGATGCTTGGCAGTTATGAATGGGGTTTTTTGCTCTCCTTTAAGTCACTGAGGACAGAGCTTTTGGGCTATAGACCCAAGATGTTGGCTTGGGATTCATGAGTGACATGGCAGTTTACTGCTTCCCACCATGTTCTGGGTACAGTGCTGTAGCCAGGCCAGACACTTCATGTAGCAGGATGCCGTTTGCATACTTAGAGAAGATCTCCATTTTCCTCTCTATTCTTGCTGCTGGAGCTGAAAGACGAGCAGCCCACTACAGGAGGTTTCCAGTCAGCCATTCTGATTCCCTGGAGATTCCCAGGTTTCCCTCACAGCCAATTTACTACTTTCCTCAGAGTATGTTACCAAGGGCTAAAGAGACCCATCTTCCCTTTCCCTGCTACAGTCCTGTCAAAGAAACAGGATTTTGCCCAGGAGTTTGACTAAGATCAGTGCTTCTGTTAACCATAACACCAACAGACTGCCAAGGAAAAGGCATGGGCTGAGCCTGCCCTTCCTGCCCAGGACATCTGTAAGTCTGCTCTGGTTTTGAGACAACTGAAGAAGGACAGGCTGCATTAATGCGATATCAAGCTTTGTGTCCCTTGACTGCATTAGCACTGTGGTGTACCTAGGTAATAAACCACACCAGTACTCACCACGCAGTTCTCTGCACACCTCTGACTAGACATATCTTACTATATGTATGGATAGAGGGGGGTCCCTGAAGACATGGATGTCAACTCTGACGTGTCTGGTGTCAGGACAGATACTCATTGTCCAGCACTGCTGGGCTTTGTGGTTGGTGGACTCTTTTCTTTGTTGGTTTTTTGTTGTTGTTTTTTTTTTTTTTAATTACAAGCTGTCATTCTCCTGATAAATTCCAGTTTTTGCTTTAACTATGGGCTATTTAAGCAACATTTTCCTAGAGATACTTCAGGTTTGAATAGCTGATGATAGTGAGAGGATCTGATGTGATGTGCACTAAGTCCTCTGACAACTCAGCCAGAATTTGGAGGAAATCCACAGATCCACTAAACTATTAAGAAGCTAAAGATGCAAACATGTTAGGATCCGGAAGCAGGATACTTTAAAATATTATCCAAGTTTCTGGCCCAGGTCTTCCTCATTGGGTGTACTATGTGCTATTAAGCCCCATAAGTCAGACTTACTAAATCTTGATGGAGAGTCACTCATCTTTGAATTAATATTAAAGCAATTTAGGAGTATAACTCTTCCTTATCACTTGCGTACATATGCAAATAGACCAGTAGAATTATAACAGTATAATAAACCGCTAAAGCTATGTCAATGTAACTTCCTATAGGTAACTTATAGTGGAATGAAGTGACTTTATTTGCCATATAATTAATTGTTTTCCAAACAAAAATATACACTTTCTATCAAGAAATCTATCTCCAACCAGTTCCCTTCTTTGAGATGAAGGTTTACATAGCGTGACTCTTAAAATCATATTTATTCAAATGGTTAAAATTTGTCAGGTTCACATAAGTAATAAATAGTTCCTTCACTAGGAATAACAGACATACTTATAATTACTTCAGGGCTTTTTATTTAGTTTCCTAAATAAAGGTGGGGAGGAAAAAAGAAATGTTAGAAACCCTAATATAAGTTCTTTTATAAAATTGAAGATCATACCTTTTTCCCCCAGGGAATTTAAACCTGGCTTTTTTGCTTTTGTTTATTGCATGTCACAGTGACTGCAATGACAGAAGAGTGATTATTATATTATTAAATGAAACTAAGTTATTTTAGCGTTGTTACTATCACTTTAAGCTATATGACCATAATTGTCTGTTTAATTATTGTTCCTTATAACTGAACTATCACAGAGATGCAAAATTACGAACACTACACGTCAGTGACAGAAGTTAATCAGAGGGGCCTACAGGAAATCTGGAGGGGGGCTTTTTACAAGGGCATGTAGTGAGATGACAAAGGGGGGAATGTCTTTAAGGTGAAAGAGGGTAGGTTTAGGCTAGATATTAAATAATAGGGAAAAAATTATTCACTGTGAGGGTGGTGAGGCACTGGAACAGGTTGCCCAGAGAAGCTATGGCTGCCCCATCCCTGGCAGTGTTCAAGGCCAGGTTGGACAGGGCTTTGAGCAACCTGGTCTAGTGGAAGGTGTCCCTGCCTGTGGCAGGGGGTTGGAACAAGATGATCTTTAAGGTATCTTCTAACCCAAACCATTCCAGGATTCTATGATATTCCAGAGGGATGTATTTATGATTAAACTGACAAAAAGCTTCTAAAAACCACGAACAGTTGCCAGTTTTGCTGGCGCATCACTATTACACCACTCGGTATGCTTAACCTTTCCTCTGTTTCAGGCAAGCAAAATTCACCCTCAGTGGAGGAAAAGTACATGGCCAAGGCATGACTTAAATCCAAACTAGATGCTACACCATGTAACTGTGGAATTTCAGATATATTTCTCTGATGTCTGTGTCTTAGTTTCAGCTGATAAATGAAGGATCCTGGGGAAGATTTTACTTTTGCCCTGACCTGCTTTGACATGGTAGGTTAATTTGAGTGGAGCTACTTGTTCTGTGAGCAGTCAGTTGCTTCCCATATTCAATCTACCTTAGCTAAAGCTAGCTGTAGATGGATACATAATATATGGGAACTATACACATGGGCACGGTTAAAAAATGTTAGAAATCAATCACTGAAAAAACAAGGAAAACCACAATAAATGTGCAGCAATGCTAAAACATGCATGTACACATGATAAATCAGAAAAACATGAAATTTGTCATTAATGTCGCTTAACTAACACCTACTAGAGCAAAGTATTGATAGTATTACCTGAGATCTATGTAATATACAAGAAGCCTAAAGAAATTTTAAGTGAAAATGAAGTTCAGACCATCCTTTCATTATTCTTTCTTTCTCTTTCTTTCATCTGTCCGTCTTTCTGTCTTTTTGTCTCTTTCTTTCTTTCCTCTAAGTAGATAGAACAGACCATATTGTTAAAATTGAAATTAAAAAATCTGACCACAGTTATCTTAAACGTGTTATTTATTAATATGTGAGGATCTCTGTGAATATTGTCTCTGGAAATGCTCTTCTCAGATCTGAAAGGAAGCTCTGCATTCCAGCTGCCTGCAGCCCTTCTTGGGAGGCATGAGCTTTTACTTGCTCTAGCAAGTTGTATGGTATTTATCCATTCCGGTTATTCCAGCTAGTTTGTGCAACCCTTGATGAGCTGCAAAGACTGTGAGAAAGAATACAAAGCAGCATGGATATGCAAGGCACAGGAGTAGACTGATAGTGGTTTTGTATGCTTATGCACAGACTTATCTAGGAGTGCTTTATTCCTCCGCATGGGCATCTGCCAGAACTCAGCCCTGATTTGGGGGTTTTCAGCACACAAACTCGAACTAGTCCAAAGGACTGTGTAGGAATAATTGCACTGCTGTATCTTTCATGTGTGTGAAAGCAAAAAGGCCAAGATGAAGCCAACTTCTGATTCATCTGACTGCCAGGATCTCTTGGAGCCTCACCCTTTTGCTCAAACAATTCCAGCTAGTGATTCATTAAAGTTAATGCTATTAACGCTCATAAATACATTTTGGGAATGCTGACAGATTTCTTCTGGAATGGTGGTTTGTGAACAATCTCATTCCCATTCCCTACACCAGCAATGATGCAATCAGGGTAGGACCAGGTGGTGTCACATGCTGGAAACCTAATGTGCATTGCAAATTACAACATCCACAGCTGGGTGAGGAACCTTTTTGCCGCAGCTTGTGGACCCTCAGGAGCTTCCTGCTTTTGCTCTATGAAATCAGCTAGCACTGAGAACTTTTTCTTCTTTAGGTCAGATTTTAGTGAACTCAGTTGAAAGCCAAATGAACAAGAATAAAAAATCTAATTTTTCCCTTCACACAGAAGCCTGTCATTTAGCCAGCTTTTTTCCTTGAGAGTGAAGGTCCAGGTGTTAGGTATAGTAAGTGAAAAAATCCCACGGTGGTATTTTTGGTGCTATCTATTGGCAAGAATACATGGAAGGATGTCTTCAAAGTTAGCAGGAGTTCCCAAAGATATTGATTCAATACTTAAAGCTATTTAAGCTACTAATTTCCAATCATTTCAGCAGTTAGCTACTTAAGAAACTTTAAGGGTGGAAAGTCTGTAGCACTGAATGAAGAAGCTCTTTTAGTCATGCCCACAGGTTCACTCAGTGCTCTTGGCCTCTTTCCCCTCCTGGTACAAGGAAGGCAAGTGCTCCCTAATTCCTTCTCCAAGGAGACAGTGACACTCCATGCAATACTGCAGCAACAAGCCTATTCAGCATACAAAAAGAGGAAAGATCTTTGGGTAATTCACTGTGAATGGATAGAAATGAGACTGAAAGCCTCTAAAACTTTTTAGTTTTCCATCCCTACATCAGTCAGGCCCACAGATTTCCTAGTATATATTCATTCTTCACATACACACAGTTGTTATTTTTTCATTAAGTTGTTATTGGATAACTTTCACTTTGCCAAGAAAATTGAAACTCACTTCTTATTATAGCTTCAGGTATAAGGTTTTTTTCCAACACTGAAACATTCAGGAAAGTCCAAATTATGCTAACAATGGAGCAGCTTTCCAGTACCTTATGGAAGAGAAAATGTTATGTCTTTGCAGAAAAAAAGACAAAACAGCAGAGCAGCTGTTTCATACATAGAGGCATTCATGAACTAGGTCAGGGCCATGGAATGACAATGACAAATGATATTTGGTGAGACAGCATCTTCTAAGTGAGTTTTTGGAACCATAAATAGGAACGCACATTAGGGTATTTCTGAGCAAGTTGGTTGTCTTATTTTTTGAAAGATGCCTAAGCGTACCTGCTTTTAAAAAGCTGCATGTTCAACAGCTTAGAAATTGACTATGTTTTGGGCTATCCAGTCCTTTTGGCTTCTAAAACTGCTGGTCATTTTTACACCTAAAATAAAGAATATGGTTTTCAGAGATAAAAGCACAATTCAGCTAATTAAATTAATTAATTCAAAAGTGACTTAATTCCTTCAAAATTTATTAAGTACCATTGATACAAAATTGACTAAATAAAAGTGGACATAGGTTTTAAGCCAAAGCAGTTATGTTTGGAAATGCTGATATAATTGCAAAGTATACAGGTTATTACAACAAGGAAAAAAAAAAAAAGAAAGACCATGAATTTGATCCTGTACATAAACTGCCTACAAACTTCAGATATTAGCTTTGTTACCTAATTGCAAATGATAGGATTTTCAGGTCTGCTTTTCAAAGCATGATTGGGGAGAGGGGCATCTATTTGTCTCTAAAGGGCAAATAGTTAGCAACTGAGGGCTTTTTTTTTAATCAAGAGAAATTAAGTATCTAATGTTCTTTGTGTTCATAACTGCACAGAAAATCTCATTAAACATTAGTCATTTGGGCATTGTTGTTTATTTCCTTGGAGACAGCATCAGACCTTAAGGTACAATTGAAATCAGTGACAAAACCTTCATCAGCTTCCAGGAAAAACAGTTTAAGTCTACGGGGGGGGGTAGGGGGGTGGGGGGGTGTGGTTATTAGGGAAAAAAAAAAAGAAAATATCCACCAGGAGCTTTGGGGACTTATCTCTTTTACTCCTCCTTTAACACATGATTCAATTAATTCAAGTACATTTTAGTTTTGAAAAAGAGCGGTAATTGAGTAATTGCTAAAAGGGGCACAATAAATGACAGGTATGGAGACCTCCATCTGAAAGAAGGATTCTGTTGCAAGAATTACTGCTGGAATTATCTTGGGTTTGTAGCTGGGGGGACTGTCAATGTATTCTTGTCCCTGACAGAGCAGGAAGAAGTCTAGTGATGAAATTTTCTGATGAAATCTGCTGAGGGCACTAATTTGGGAAACACAAGGGAAGCAAACAGGAAGAACTTGTGGACGTGACATAGCAAGAGAATGAAGTTTGACAGAGCGAGTTGTGGGAGCCACCACCATGAACTTATTCGGTAATTAAGGAGCTCATCAACTGGACACAAGCACTGAGATTAGGAGATCTGGGTCTACAGGTTGATGGCAGGATGATGATGATCTTGCAGAGTGATGTGTCCGTGGAAAAGAGATGCGATATTATGACGGGTATTAAGAAGGGTATTACCTTGCACACTTCCCTTGTAAACTACTGGTGTGGTGTGAAATACAGCCTTCAGTTCTGTGTTCAAGAACAATAAAATTGAACTAGAATCAGCATAGTGAAGGCAAAAGAACGACTGCTGAAAATAAAAAAACTCATCAAAAGAGTTTTACATTGTTAGGCCAAGCAAATCTAATGCCTGAACAGAATATGATGTTTCTTGAAAGACCACTGAGAGAAAAACAAGCCATGAATAAATTTAGTATGGAGATTAAAAGATTTCTTATCCTTGCAGGACTAGGTTTTTGGAACAACTTGTTTTAAGATTAGTTGTTATAAATTTGTGCAAGGATCGCATGACAAAGCCACAAGTAGCAACAAGGGATGGGCCTCATTGGCACAGAATGTTCCTGTCCTGGGAGCCCATGTTGCTCAGTTTTAAAAAACATGATTACAACAACTGCTGGTGCTTAAAAACAACAAAACCAAACAAAACCAAATCCCCCGCAAACCCTCTGCAAATAAGGGTAAAACTCACTGAGAAGCCTACAACTGTCCTCTAGAAATGCCTATTTTTATTGTTCAAAATAGGAACATTTCCTTCAGATTGTACCTAAGAATTTGTATGAATAATAATTTGATAATAATTTCAAAGAAGGTATATATAGATTAGTATAATTTTTGAAAATTATTTATGTTTCAACACAGCACCACCTATTGGAATAAAAAAAGTAGCAATGAGTCCAGAACAGTGCAAACTCACCTGGAGCCAACTATGATTAATTTATAGAGTTCGTTTGGAGAGTTCTGTAACTTACTCTGCCTTGCATGCTAAACCTGCTAATGTAAATTTCATTGCAAATATGCTATTAATTTTTTATTTTGTTATAAAGGAAGATTTTACCACCGCATAGGTGAGGTAAAGATTTGCTTTGAGCCATTAGACATAACTTGGCACAAAGTGAAGGTATTTACACAGCATTAAAGGACATAAGAATATCTTTGCTAGTAAAGAGAGCATTGTGCATGAGAATTTAAATGAGCTGCAGATAGATAGAGATAAGTGATAAAAAGTAGATGCCTGGCCTATCATTAAAGAACATATCAGGCACATTAAAATACACTCTGCTTAGACTAATCACCATATTACTGCCATATCAAATGAGGTGTGCAGGTGTAAAACTGGAATAGCACAGGCCTTTCTTCCTGTTAATGAGATTATAACATGTTGCAGTTCAGAGTTTCAGATGAGCAGGGAGCGCAGGCATTGAACAACATCCAGAGAGCAAGGTAGGACATGCGGTTCAAAGCCATGTTCTCCAAGATTTATCTCCTTCAAGGCCTCTCCATCCAGAAGGAAAAAGAAAAGACCTGCAACTTTTTATTCCCAGGAATTACTACTGTCCACAGCTTTAGAAAGCAAGTTACAGTGAAAATAGCTGCTTTGCATGGCCATTGCACTGGCAAGGTCTGAAACACCATCCCCAGCTTTTCCAGTAATGGGAGAGCTAAATGCTGATGAATTAGTGTGTGGCCTCATGACAGCAGCCTTCCCTGTCAGGGATGCACACTGGAGTGCTTGTGTCAGGCCAGGAAAGTGGTAACTCTGGGTCAGGCAGCGGGTGTTTCCTGGGCAGGAGGCACCTGGAGGGTGGTAGCAGTGGCCATGCGGCACTGTCATGGGGCACAGGGCATGCACTGGTGTCAGGCAGACGCAAGTGGCTTGGCCCTCCCTCCTTCAGTAAAATAACTACCTTCTTTTCTGCCCAAAAGAGTGCCTGGACAGATATCATTAGAAAGAGCTGGAGGGGTTGGTGTACACAGCAAGCTGTCACATTTACTGCTGGCCAGAGCTACAGACCTGGGCTTGCCAGGCAAACACAGCCCAGTACTAACTCCCCTTCCTCCTCAGTTCATCCTCATCTGGGTGACCTGCCTTCAAACAGGATTATTCCCACCTGGCAATTAGCCCCCTCAGAGCTGTCCTGTGTTGCTCAGAGCTGAGGCTACCTCTGGAAGCACCTGGACAAGAGTGGTGTCTCCAGGGGAAGACTGATGCTGGAGTCCCTTACAGAAAATGAGAGGAACTGTCATCTGTATTCATTCCCTTCCTTCTTGGGCTAACAGCAGTTTAGCTGAATACCAACCTGGAAATGTACTAGTCTTTTATAATTGTTACTCTCAAGATACTTAGATTATTGATTATTTAAAAAAAAAAAAAAAAAAAGGTCGTACATCCATTACAGCAGCAGAGGTTACATTAAAAAAGTTTCAGGCACCACACTCCCATTTAGTACACACATCCGTGTTCAGGCGACTGCTCTTTTGAAATTCATGAACATAAACTCAACAGTGTTCAAGAACAACAGCAGCACTCCTAGATTTCAGTAGTATTGCTACACTGTAGATGACAGATATAAAGTTATGATTCACAGTAAATAGATGATACCAGTGCATGATTTATAATGCAAATTTACACAACTTTTTGTTTTATGTTTGAATTCTGACATTTGAAAGTCTTGCACTTTATTTATAGAGTCAAAAAGCCACAAGGCTGTATGTTCTGTAAATGTTTTTGTTCTAACTTAGTTGTTTGAAATCTTTGCTTGCCCTGTGTCCTTGCCCCCAGACAGAGTTTATACAACCAGGAGGAGACCTCAAGCATGTGCTTTTCTTATAAGGAGACAGGAGCCAAGTACAAAGTTAATCACAACGTTTGGGGTTTCAGAGCAAGATGTTCAAAGGTGTTTTATTTTAGATACCTTAGTCATCAGCTTCTCATAGTTTCCTGCAGGACATGAGCTGAAAAGAGAAACCTGGAGATACTTTTAAAAAATGTAATAACACTGGGGGAGGAGGAGGAGGACTGTCCTCTTTTTAAAATCCTTAAGATATTTCTTTATACCCACAAACCTGTGCGTCTTCCTCCTTTTTCTACCCTGCAAACAGCAAATGTTTCCAAATGGCCACCAAAGAGCTTTCAAGGAAAATATTTTTCTGACTGTGACTCTTCTGTGGTCTACAATTACTGTCGATAAGCATTTTCACTTGAGTTTCCTTGTGTAAGCAAATAAAAGAAAAAGTGAAGATAGGAAATATATTTTCATGTGCAAACAACAACAATGATCACCTTGTGATTCTATTTTCCATAGTTAGCTGTAACTTAGACTTGTTTTCAAACTTTCTTTCATTGCATCTCCAAGCGTGTCCATGTTCTTCTGTATATCTCAAGATTAATGACTTAACTGTATCAGTGCATTTGCACTGACTCAAACTGAAAATGAACTTTTTCCCTTGTTGCTTTACTCCCCTTATAACTTTTCCAAAGTATCTGAAACAAATGTTCCCTAGAAACCATTACTTTGCCATTTGCTAGAGTATAGCACCTAGAATGAAACTGTATGCCTGTCTACATTTTTGTGGCTAGTGATTTCAGCAGAAGATGTAGAATGAGTTTCAGCTCACTCTTCTGGAAAGACACATAGCTTCTGCTACAGTACATATGACAAATGTGACAGGATTGCTACATCTCTGTATAGGCCATACATTTGTTGCTGTGTATTGATCCGATGAAATTATATAGAAAATAAATAACGCCTAGAGACTCCTGTTGCAATGTTACAGCACTACATGCTATCAACTCTGAATTGGTTGAATAAAGAAAACATCTGCATGCTTGAATCCTGGCATCTGAAGACTTAGTCTTTCATAGTTCCGCTCTGAAAAGCCACCACATGTTTTGATGTGTTTTCATACCAAGTTGGATTCTTTGGGTCATTACACTCAGAAATACCCTTTTTTTCCCCCCTCTACTGATTGAAAAAAATCCCATGCTTTGATCCCTGATTTCTATCTGAAGTGTTTTGAGGCAAATGCCATGAATGCAGGCAAAGTCACCCAACTAGAAATAATGCACGACTTTCAAATGGGCCAAGTATCTGCAAGTCCTACATCACTGAGGTTGCGAGTACTCAGATTTTTTACAAATTGGGCAGTTTACAGTAAAAGCCATAGAGTCTGAGTTAAAAAAATGGCACAGGTCCTTCTTTTGAAAGACCCAACAAACCACTAACGATTTTTTAATTCCAACCATTGCACTTTCTAGGGGAGAATGCAGTGAGGAAGCAACCGGTTGATTTTTCAGCTCTAGCAACCTCTACTCACATGAGCAGTGAAATCTGGCTATGGGGTGATTTTGTGTGTTATAGAGTCATAGCACTGGTGGTGTTACTTAAAGACTTTTCCAGTGCTGTAAGAAATCACTGCAGCATTAGCGTTAATGAAGCGCAGCATTAGCAATGCTAACTTTATTTCTGATCTTCCAGTTATTTTTAAAATGTTTTCATTGAAATTGCATTCACTTGTGAATTACTCTATTTACAGGGAAACCTGTATGCATCGTTGAAGCAGGTGCCCAGAGACACTGTGGAGTCTTCATCCTCAGAGATGCTCACCACTCAACTGGCCAAGGCCCTGAGCAAGCTAGCGCAACTCTGAAGCTGACCCTCCTGCGTGCGAAGGCTGGGACCAGATGCCCTCCAGACAGCCCCTGCAGACAGAATAGATTTTTCAATGATTCTGTTGTTCACTGTCATGGTAGCAAACTTAGTGCAGGTGCTTCCTTTTTCTGCTGTGTATTTAGTATTTTTCTCATTATGGTATTACAAAATCCTGGTGTAATGAGATTTCAATGCTTTTTAGTATTTTAAGTAGGTACAGGAAATAGAGAGGGTCATTTGCTAAGAAGCAAGTAAAATCATCCCTAATTAACTTTGTATACTATGAATCTGCTAATTTCTTTTAAGTATTTTAAAATACAAACAAAACATGTATTAAAATAGTAAAGTACTGGATGGAGTTATTTATACCCTTCTTCAGATCTAAAAGCATAGGTATCATTTCTCATAACAGTTTTATGTTGGATAAATTAACCATACACAATACTTAGTTTTTACTACAGAGGGCAATTGCTAAAGTTCATTTCCAGGCCCAGTGTTTTTTGCCTGGAATATAGTCTGATGGAATCTCAAACCTCCTGGGCAGTCCAATGAACAAGACCTGTGAGTGAAAGGCTTTAGTATATTCATGTTTCTGCCACTAAGAAAGCTAATTCTTAAATGAGTCTGGGGCCTAATTCAAGGTCTATTATAAGCAGGAGGAAGGTTTATATTGATTTCAGTGGACTTTGAGCCAGTGCCCATAATATGGGTCCCGTGACTTAGACATGAGGTTGGGAATGACTGGTGAGTCCTCATGTCAGTTCTAATTCTGACTCTTTCAAGCATTCTGCAAGTAGTGCACTGTTTTTCATTTTTAAGATAACACTAGGGGCTAGATGCAGCCTCAGTGAGGATGGGCAGTAGGTTTGCACAGAAGAACAACCACCCCTACTCATACGCCGTGCATTACGTGCTGTAGACAATGGTGCCAAGTGAGTGGGAAGGAAGGGAGGGAAGAAGAGGGGGAGAGCCTTTTCTCCCAAGTAAGTTTTCTCATTAAATACTCCACAATTTGCCTCAGAGGGCTCTCACGAACATTAATTGTTTACTGCCATCATTGTTGTTGTATTAATTGCTGTTAATTACAATATTATTGTAATAATGCCTGCAGCAAGGCTTTCTAGTTCAGGGAAATGGGAAAATGATGCTCAGCTCCTACCTGTAGGTGCAGGATTGTTTTTTATTTGTTAGCTGCATTTAAACACCTTCATTATGCGAAAATCTCAGAGACTTGTAATTCCACCTGTCTTGCAGACAGGGAGGCATCTGTGTTTTACTTTGGGGTGGGTTGTTTTTGGTAGTTGCTTTCGTAAGAACTCAGTGTTAATAAAATTCACCCTGCAGGTCAGGAAGTCCTCCTGCAGGCAGATGGAATTTAAAGATTAGCCAGAAACACCATCCAAAACTGTCTGTATCTGGCAATGATGCTGATCATGGTGGGAGAAGATCCTGTTTATATTTTCCTTGCTGCAAGGGCGTAAATTATGGGACGCGTATGAACCAAACCTTAATTCCTGAGCACCTTTTGCGGGAGGTCTGTGTTTATAAACACATAAACCATCTGTTTAGTGTTTGCAAATTGAACACCTGCTTTTTTATAGTACAATTTAATATCTAGTTCCTAAAAAGCCTGTGAGGTCCAACAAAGTTGTGCGGGCTGTTGCTTGATTCTTTGCAAGAAATGCAAAATAATCACGTAATTAAAGAAAATGCCTGCAAATGCAGACTGCATTTTCCTGTTTCAGTTGAATTCCCATGTTCAAGCAATTAACTGCACCTTTGACATGAAAACTTTGCAATAACAACAGTTTCTGCATGTCTCGTATCAATTTGTGTGATGTAGGCATCTTCATTGAGAAATAATCAGTATAACTGTAAATAGAAGAACATCAGTTTTACAAATAAGTAAAAACATAATGTACCATGGATATATCATGTGAATGTCAAGCTGACATATCTGCTTTTTCATTTACAGGAAATAACTCCAAGTCACTGTTTATGTTAGCAAATCCTTTCCAGCATTAAGGTGGCTACTAGCTTTCCATATAAGACACTGTTTGGCTTGGAAAGGTGGTTTGGCTTCACAATTGCCAGAGATACTCAGAAAGCCAAGAAGACTGTTGCTCCAAACTTTGAAGTAAAGTGGTTAAAGTAGGTTTTGAGTATCCTCGGTTTGAATAGCTGAACATTATACAAAATCTCAAAGAGCATCTATCTGCACCATTAAATGCCTAAATATGTTTTCCAGACTGGCCTTAAATCAACAGATAGGTTGTGTTGCAAAAGGATTTTAAGCCTTTTATTCAGAGTGAAACCAGCCATGAGAATTCTGGCACATTCCTAAATTTGTTCCATTGGATTCCTTGTGTAACTGTAAGTCTAGTTTTAACAGGTGCTGTTGAAGCTTGTGTTATTTTATGAGGAACATTTTAGTCAACTCCACTGAAAATTCATGACTCACCGAGGGTCCGTCAATCTTTTAGTACGCTTTGCTGTGTGATGGAATGGAAACTAGCCTCTTTATCAGTGAGTATATCCTGCAAACAAACAACAAAACAAAAAAAGACCACTTGATTTCAAAATCCAAAGTAAAATTTTCTGAGGTTATTATTACTTTATTCCAGGCAATTCAACAAAAATGTGTCATCATCCCAGCTGCACCAGAACTTTATTAATGAATAGCTGTAACTGTCTGATGGTGTATGCAAGGAGTTTGGTTCTGTTCCCACTGAAGTCAATGGGAGTTTTGCTACTGACTACAACAAAGTATCTTATCCTTGCATGAACTTAATGAATGTGTCATTTCCATGAATAGCATACACCATGTTTTATTATGTTTATTTGGTTTACTAATATTTAATTATTGGTTACTTAAAACTTAACGTGTTTGACATTGTCTCCCCTGAACTATGTACTTCGTGCAGCCCCAATAATGGAAATAGGGTAGATATTAGCACATTAGGCACAACTAAGAATTCATCTGCCAAAGAGGATTTCTCAGCTAACTCCTATGTCTCACAAACATAACAACCAGGGCAAGATGGTACACAGCCAAAATCCAGGAGGTTCCACTGATTTTTAGCTTTTAAATGGTCCTGAGAAGCCTTCCCAGGCAACACAGAATGGTGCTTCATGGTCTGCACATCTCAAATCAGCACTGCAGCAGCAGAAAGCAGGAAGCTATGAAGTTATCTGTCTTTGGCTGAGTTGTTGACTCCTGAGCTTGACCACCAATATATTAATATACTAGTTCTTCACTGTATTAACAGTAAATGCCTTTTGAATAGATGCCTTCACTGCCTTAAATAGCTGTCTGTCTCTGACTTCCCAGGGAGTATCATCTGGTTTTCTATGAAACAGTAAGTGAGGGTGCTCCCCAATCCTTTCCTGATGGACTATGTGAAAGCTTGTTTCTCTCTGGCACACAGAGAGAAAGCACTTGAGGACTGGAACTATTCAAATATTATAACCTGAGTGTTGAAGTAAAAAAGGCAGAAGGGGAAAGCATGCCAAAACCTCCTATTGCTTCATTGAAGACCTTAGATACACAGCTATAAGCTGCAGACCATGTGACATGCTCGTCATTAATGCCTACTTGTGCTCAACACCTTTTAGTCCCTGAGTGCTCATCCCCTGCTCATGACAGCTGACTCTGGCCACTTAGAGCAGCTATGCTCTCTCTCCCCACAACTTACAGCTCCTTACAGTCACTCAGTGGTAATGAATGCTGTAATAGTGACAATGGCTCTGAGCAGTGGGAGGAGGCTGTTCTGAGTGGGAAGGTGATGAAGAGCAGCAGGTATAGCAGCATCTCAGCATTGGGGAGGGTGGCCCGCTGGCCGAAGGGAAGCTCTTTTTTTTCTGTTTTTACTCATTTGATACTACGAGAAAACTCTTACTGTCAGGAAAATGTGTTTCCCATTTTAAAACATACATGGATATGGGTCAACCACACTGATATGGCCACTGTAATTTAGGAAAGCAAAGAGAAAAATGTTGGCTCCTAGAGCATCAGTCCACCTTGCTGAAGCATGCCATGGAAGTCATCATGCAGGTCCTACAATGGTATCCTTGTATCAAAGGTATTCAGGGTGAGGGGGCATGCTCCGGCCAGTTCAAAAACTCTCAGCTATTATTACTTACAATACTTATCAAAGAACTGCAACACATCATATTAAAAATAATGTGTTATTAGATGCAGAATAATGCCACTACTAACCTGATCTGCTTCAACTGCATTGCCTCTGCAGCACAACCAGTTCCTTGGCCTCTGCTTTATTCTCCCATTACAGAAGCCTCCTCACATTCATGAACATGTGTTTCTAATCAGCAAATGCTCAAGGAGAGACCACCTGCCTACAAAGGATTTTTTTCTTTTTCCCAGTCCCAGTGAGTGCCTTACAGACAGGTTTTAGTATACAGCAAAAAATGAGCAGAACAAAAAGCTGAAAGGACAGTTTTCTTTTAATGAAAGCCTACAGTGTTACCCAAGATGTTTGTAACAAAGCTCTGAAAGAAGACGTTTCTTAATTG
>NW_009927881.1:33963-46383 GCF_000696875.1 Nestor notabilis | reverse complement strand
GCTGAACATATCATGAATAAATAACTTCATGGGAGAAAGCAGTAATAAGAAACTTGTCCTTTGCTTTGACATTTTAGTTTACTTTGGCTTTTCTAACCACTTTTTTTAAGGAAAAAATGTTTGAATGTACTCAAACAGGGAAACAAAAGTTCCCTATTTTCAAATGGATTTTCTGAGCTATCACTAAACAGTGGTCAGATTAAAAAATCGATATTGTTGTTTCTATAGCTCTTTAAACATAAACCACAGAGACTGTTTGACAAGAAAGGTAATCATCTTTGTGGCTTATTCCATTAGCATCAGGTCAGCCAGATGTTAAAAGCCTCTAAACTATGAAACTTGAAGAGGAGGAGTCACAGTCCCTTGTATTTCAGGCTTGATCCAAAATGGACATGGTTTAACGTTTTCTGTTGACTTGAGGGGGCACTGGGTCAATCTGATCTGCTTTACTACTTTCGATTTCACACAGATATGCCTTTAAGAATAATGTGAATGAGCCTGAGAGTAAAGAAAGCTTTACTTAGCTGGACCATCAGTGTAAAAAACTGTTAGAGGCCACTTAGATCAGACTAGGTGTTGATATGGTTAGTTTAATAGCAATAAATAAACAAATAAATAAATAAATTCAACCACTAACAAAAGATGTCATAACCTGTAGAAAAGAAATCTTCCCAGTTTAGTGAGAGTCAGAATCAATAACACAGTGCTAAGTGTCTATCCCAGTGATAATCAGCACTTAGACAGGTGAGCATGTGGGAAAACAGCACCTTCTCACGGAGTGGTTCTTGTTGGCTGTAGGTTCTTTTATTCCAACAACAACAGAAATTGGCAAGGAAGATCTCTTCCAGTCCAAACAGAATTTAAGGAGCTCATCATCCAGAAACAAGAGAGGCCTCTGCAGTCTGAGCCTGTGCTAGGCAGCTGTAGACAACTCTCAAGAAACGGGCAACATGCCATACAAAAGGCCAGCAAGAGACCAAGGAGCAAGCCCATGTGCTGCTGCTGCCAGAGATCAGCCTGGAAGTTGACAGCTCAGTATCCTTCAGCTGCCACATACATCCTGCATGTGTCCAGAGGTGGCTGTGGGTCATGTACTGCAGCCAAATGAGTGTAGGAGGAGGAGTAGTGACATTACAGTCAGACTGCCAGCAGTAGGAGGGGGTTGTTGCAAAGCAGTGGCTCGTTCTCACACATATACAACATGTTCACACAGACACACTTACAAGCCAAATTGCTTTCTAACAGCTCTGCTATGTAGCAGATATGAAATCTGTGACTTAGGAAAACATCCCTCTCTGTGCAGAACTTCACTTTTTTTGCAGTAATGTTACTTTATGGATTTCTTGTCCATGGGGAGTCTATTAAAAGCTCAAGGTCTGGAGACACAAATAAAAAAGAAAACTGAGCAGAACGATGAAATCAACAAGTTCTAGTGTTCTGTAGCCTTTCTAATGAAGAGAAAAAAATACTAAAATAAAAAAACAAAGCTTTAAAACTCTTTAAAGGCCTAGACCACTATTCATTTTCAAAACTTAAAACTATTCTACATTTCTATCTTCTCAAAAGTTAAGCACACACCATTCTCCTAGGAAGCTTCTTATCCATAACTACCTTCTTAATTCCTTTGTACTATGCTTGCAGGCCTGAGATCAATGCTATAACAATGAAAAAGCTTCAAAATCAACAATGATGACCAACAGCTCTGAGAAGATAGAATTTAAGCAGGCTCTTGGGGGTTCATGTGAGTCATGCAGTGACCACCAGGGTTCCCAAGCATTTCTGGTCTAGCTCTTACATATGCAGGAAAAGTCAAGTAAGTAATGTTCATGGACACACAAACAAACATTCATGTCTCCTAACCCCTGCGCAGTATGGATGAGCTCATCAAGCAATACTTTTAAATGGAAAATGACATGTACTTAATGACATGCAAAATCTCAAGTGGCTTAAAGGTTTGTTTAGGACCACCAGGGTCTTGCTATTTGCCCAGGCCTTATCTGAGCAAACCAGATCTCTCATCTTCAAAAATCAGGGCTAGAAAAGTAAGAGTGACTGTCTATTACAACATTTTGCATTGGACTTGGCCACTTTCAGACATACATGGTGAGGAGAGTTCTTACAGAATAAACAAGACAAAAGGAAGAGATGGAAAATGACTGTACTCAAAATACTTTGAGTAGCCCAGATAGCACTATTTTGAGCACTTAAATTCATCCAGCCACTTTTTATTTATGTCACTAATGTATACTTCTAAATAAGTAAGTTTACATTTGATTTAGGATAATAGCTGAAATTTGCTGCTAGGAACTGGAAATGTTGGTATAAACAAGGCCTTTGAGTCCAGTTCTCTATCCTTGGCATGGTATTTGCGGCTTTGGGTTTTGCTGTGCTTACTGAAATCACAGTGCCCTAATGTTCCTCTATGCTGGCTGGATTAAATACAAGTGGGTTTTTTTCCCCTGTTCTGTATTTCAGAAAGATTTCAGCCAGATCTCCTAAGCTCCGATTAAAAGCACCCTTTATGTCTTCTTCACAGGCTGTAACAGATGATCAGCTGCAGTTGGGCAAAATGTATGAAAACAAATACATTTAAACTCAAGATTTGGTATTCTTGAGCAAACTTCTGTATAGTTGATATCTGTCTCTGTTTTTCATCAGTAGCCATGATGACATCTCAGTGCCCATTTCTGACCAGGCAGCATCATCTGTGTTCAGCCACTAATTATATACCCAAGCCAAGGACATGTGCAAGGATTAAGAGGATATGCTTGTGATAACACTACCAGAATTTTATTTCTTCCTCACTGGATGTAGTGGTGGTTGTCTTACATTATATATACACTCCCAGCATTTCTTCTGGTTCTTTGCTCGTAAATCTCCCAAATTCATTCCACTCAGAATGCTTTTTAATTATTTACTGTAACATAGGGGATGACATGATCTTCCCTCAGAAAGAGGACTCATCCTCAAAGTTTCTTCAGGAAGCCTTCCTTATTTGGAAAGCCCTCATCAGCATCTACCTCAGTATTTCAGAAATAACATAGGCACCCCAAATTCCCATATTGTTGTGGCACTCTAGCAACCATTTTGAAGGCTTTCGGTCAAAGCCCAATGCTACATCTAAACATTTGCAATGGCTGGCACTGACTTTCACTAGCAAAACCCACAAGTAGTTTGTGATCTGACCAAATGGTAAAGAGGATTCCTATGCAATTACTGAGAAGCTTTTAAGTCCAAAGATAACAGTTAGACTTTCTGTCTCCAACTAGCAGTAATTCTACCCTGCCAGTTGATTATTCATCAGTGGCTTTCACAGTCAGAACTACACTTTCTCTTACGTCATACATAAATTGTTGCTCAAAATAAGTAAGTAGTATGGAGGGCCCAGGAAACTCCAAAATACTTGGTTCTATTTCTCAGTACCAGGCATGTCTCAAGTTTTTAGAAAGCAATGTAAATAATTTGAAACTGCTAAAGCACAAAGAGATAAAAAGATGATAAAAGTTAAATGAATGCACACATGCTTTTAGATGTTATGTTCAGGAAATCTGAATCCTTTCACTCTTTATCCTGTGTCTTCTGCAAGGTAGAACCTCTTTTTGCTTGTTCTGCTGTGATCCAGACCCATATTTGTAGTTTAAGCATGTGTTTGGCTTTACAGGATGTCTCAATGCTTATGTGTTTGAAGTACCCTCCTTGGTATTATCCTCCTTATCAGTATTACCTCTGTGTGAGGTAAGGATATAAACAGGACTTGCTAAATCACTTTTCTAGAAAATTCTGGAAGATTATTACCATTCCTTTGGCAACTACATCTATATATCAATATAAACTTTTTTGAATGTCTAAACCACATCTTTCTTACAATCATCTTCCAGCTAACTCCACTGGCATGTCCTCTGTACAAGTAAAGTAATTATCTAACATGGAGGCATTAGTCATTACCTTTTATATAGCCCCTTCAGATGTGGATAGTTTTGTCTGGCTTAATCATAGAGGAGGTTTATTCAGAATATTACAATGGTGCAATGATGATGGCCTATCATCTAGACTCTCTAATTTAACCTCAGGGTTTTTTCTCTGAGGATGAGAAATTTTACATTTGTATGTTTTGGTCCAGATATAAATCTTGATCTTTACAACTCATTAACACCTTTCAACAACAGCATTATATGTATCTTCATAGGTAGAAGGTAGAATCTCATTTGAAGGTTTGCCCCAGTTTCAATTTAATTTCTTACAAGCAACCTGCTGCCCAAAAAATTTACACTGGTGCCTTGGACACAAGGACTAGATAAGACTCCGGTCTCTTTATTCTTTAGGTTTTTATTTTATTGTTTGCTTTAGTGTTTATATTTTAGCATTTATTTTAGTCAGCTTTTTTGTCAGTACTACAGTTGTGACTAGGATCAGCCATGCTATGTACAGTTGATATACATACACTCCATGTGTTCTGATACATAAATGTATAATTGACATCTTTGTCTTCATATCTTGGATATCTATTTATCTGTGTCACTAGTTGTCAAGATTCCACTTTCTTTCCTTTCAGGCATATGTGTCTTTGGCCAGGATAAGAAAGTTCTTTACTGTTTCTTTTTCCTACTGTCTTTGGACTCTACCTCATTGATTTGAGGAGATGATAGACGGACTGGTTTGCATTTTCTGGCTGAATGTCTAATTTTGAGGCACTTCTAACATGAGGCCACTTAAAATATGCATAATATGCATACTCATCTAAAGTGAGCTACCTCTTTCAGAGCAGAAAAATCCTTTGTGAGTTTGAGACTCTTCCAGCATGCTTTGCATTTTGTTTACTAAGCCAGATTGTTTTCCTTTCTGTGCTAACCACAAGTCTTGCAATATTCTTCACTGCTGCTTCCCTTGCTGATACTAATTCCATTACTTTAGGCCATGATAAATTCACTTCTGCCTTAAGTTTGAAAGCTGTCGTTACTTATACAGAGCAATCTGTCTCATAGTGTATCTTTTAAGACATTTCAGAAAAGCAATATATATGCTTTATTGCACACACAACTATAGGTTCCCTTTTTATCCTGAAACAAGTCTTTAATGTGAATCATTTTCCAGCAACTCCATGTAAACGGTATGTGGCCTTCTGTTAAGAGTTTTGTGGATCTTCTCATCGGTTCTGAGCCTGTAAGAAATTCTGCGAATAGACAAGAGACTTTGCTGCTAAATAACTGAAGGAATGATTTGCTAGCCCTTTCTCCATATCCACCTTAAGAAATCAGTGGCTTCATTTTAAAAGAAAATTATAATTTTCACCGGTTGCACTGACTCCCTTAATCTGTTATAAATTTCAATGATTTTTCAAGTGTTCCTTGTCATCAATGTTGTTAACTTTCCACCAGAATCCTGAAAGCTGGAAATGTCTGTGTAACTTAACTATGGCATGACTGGAATGGGAATGGGGGAAAAACACTACCACTTAATGACAGGGAGTCAGAGATGGATGGGGTGTTATATTCTGGGGTAACCACATGCTGACTGTAAGCTTGTTTGAAGAGCATCTTTTTGAGTTTGCCTGTGTTTTAATTTGGCACCATACTCGGCACTTCCTAGAACTTTTAAGCATAGCTTTTTATTCTTCAAATGAAGTTCAGATACATTAGAGTGACTTTTCTTTATACACAGAAATGCTGCAGATGTCATAAAAGAACATCAGACTCCATGTTTCATAACTTCCACCCGCTGCACTCTAAAGTGAGGCTCCTCCTGAGGGAGGTGATTGGTTCATAAGAAAAAAAAGTAAAATTGCACAGTAGTCTTCCACCTTAATTGGGATTAAGACATCTGTCCATAGATTATGAATACTGCAAACGACATGATTTAAAAAATTAAATGCATAAGAAGGGTTCATATAGCAGTTCTGTTTCACATTTTCATTTGTACCAGAGATTTTTTTTTTAAGTGTTTCAAATTCAGATCAGGTATCTGCAAGCAATTGTAAAAAATGGAATAGTAATTTAAGGCCATCTTCATGTGTATTTGAAGATGGCTGTCCACTGCTGTGTGGAAACTGGACCAGTGACCAGCTGACAATATTTTATTGCTTCTTCACTACTTTTTCTCTCAAGGTCAAAGATTCAAAGAACAGAGGAAATGACCTCTAAAGTTATTTAAACATTTCTCTACCATCACATATTTCATTCAGATTTGCACACAACTAGGAAAACAGTCATATTACATGAGTATCTGTGAGTTTAATGGCACTTACAGGTCTGATGTTTTTTAACAGCGCCAAGAACATATTCACTCAAAATGGAATAGACAATCCTTGTTAATCACCTACCCTGACTAATCAATACATTTCCATCCTCAGTCCCAAAGCTGCACTTTGGCAGGATATCTACATATAGGTCAAAAACTATGATGCAAAAATTTCACCTTGCTTTCCGGGTCCTCTTTAGGACTTAAAACTCCCCTTCTTGTCCACACAGAAGCATCTCAGTCCTGTAAGGCCAGGTATGTTATATATTCATCCTCCTTCCCTCATGCAATTTCAAGTGAAGAGTGACAAGGATGTGACATGGTAACTGCAAAAATACAATGGGAAAAGACAGTGCTTTTTAGGAAGAAGGGCTCCAGTGAGATTGGCAATAAAGCACTTACTTAGTTAATGGAGTGCTATAGACATCCTTAGCCAGGTATGAAATAGGTCAGACATAGTTGTGCAGATTGGGGAAAACTGTGGCATAAAACAGAGAGGGCGAGGGACAGTTTTGCTCAAGTTTAGTTTCCAAGGATTTGGAACTATGGGAATGAAGAAGTGGACCTAGACAGTATGGATTAGTTACATTGCAAGACAGAACAGTGTACATATAGCAGGAGAGAATAAGAAGGGAAAGAAGTACTCTAGAAGGTTTAAGAATTGATGGTACAAAATGTGTGTCAAGCAGACAGACAGCTGTATACATTCTGCTGTAGACACCTACAAGTGACTACAAGTGAGGTTCTGCCATACCTAACTCTTTTTTAATCAAGTTTTTTTTCAACACTGCCTAGCTAGGAGGTACAGTTATCCAGCCAGGAAACAGAAACAATTGCATAAAACTTAGGTATTAAATCACATCTAACCACCCCACATCCGTACATTATTATTTCCTAAAGTGACCAACCAATTGAATGAAAAAAAACCCAAACAACACTATATGTAAAAGCATGAGCAAATAAATTTGTATGTGATGTGAAAATATTTACAGTCTGATAACAAACAGCAAGAAAGACTAATCCATTCAGTTACCTATTTTTTTCCTAATCAAATAGTCATCAATAGAAAACCTACTACGACTACTTAAAGCATATGGGATATTTTACATTTCACTTCTTCCATTGCATAATATTTAAAGGAAATTAAACCCTCAACATTTGACATTCAAAAAAAAAGAACCAACCACATGATTTGTGTTTATTAACATATCATAAACTACAAATAAACAATCAACCAAATATCCAAAATTGGGCAAATCTTTCTGTGCAAATGGCTCTAAATTTGTGTCAGTTTTTCAAGTCTTTCTGACTCCAAGTTAGAAATATTTTCGTTTAACTGTATTAATGGACTTAGAAGAAACTACCTTGAATGTATGTTCATTATTTATGCTGCTATGATGAGATTATGACTTCAAAAAAGATTTAGGTAAATTTGATCTTCTTAAGTATGTTTATGCTATTGCTACACAAAACAGGACCATTTTTTTTTCCCTCAGAAATTGTCACAATATTTCTCCTTGGTCTTTAGTTTAGAAGCCAAAAGTCTTTCAGGTTTGGCATGCCATTTGACATTTGGCATTTTTCAAATGCCACTTGGCATTTGAAAAATAGTTTAAACAATGTGGATGCAATCTGCTACCTAGGTCTATCAGACAGACTGCCAGGTAGTGTAGGAAGACAGATGTTCCTTTTTTGCTTAGCTTTTATGATCAGTAAACCTTTTATGTTTGTTCTAAAATAATATGGCAGTGTCACAAATAACCACCTTGCAGTCTGAAACACAGCAGATGTTCCCTAACAAATAATTCGGCAGCTACATCCCACCTTTTTTGTTTGTTGGTGAGTTTTATATTAATAGAAAATGTTTATCATTTTAATTAAACAGGAAAATTGTTTTGCAGTATTCTGTAGTTTATTCAAGAGCATCTGGTTTCATTATCCAAGACTGGAAAACTGAACTGCTTTGATTGGGTGCGTTTGTCATAAGATACCTGTAAGAAGGCTTCCACTTGGCAAGTATTTCTCCCTGCTAGTTTAAACTGTGCTCTTTCAGTAAACATTCCTGAGAAAAGTTCCCCAAATAGCAGTGGCCACATAAGGCCAATGTTTAAAGTCACAGAC
This sequence comes from Nestor notabilis, assembly GCF_000696875.1. Taxonomy (NCBI): domain Eukaryota; kingdom Metazoa; phylum Chordata; class Aves; order Psittaciformes; family Psittacidae; genus Nestor; species Nestor notabilis. The sequence goes on along the minus strand of NW_009927881.1, from coordinate 38,028 downwards.
TAGCATATTTCGGAGATGACTCCACCAGAGTCCCTGTTCAACTAATTCCTTCGCCTTTTCATGAATACACTGCAGATGATGGGAAAGTGAATGGTACACAGACTGTGGACTGCGGCAAGTTTTGCCTCTGCAGCAGAATAAAACTTCTCTGAACATGAAGGACACTGTAAGGTCCAGGTTTTTTGCCACTGAGAACCAGTAACAATGTTGAACACAGGGTAATTAGCCCAACCACATGGCTTCCTTTCCTCTTTAAATCCTCAAATTTCACCAAGGCCAGCCATGTCCCAATTCCCACTCTTAGAACATGCCAGTAAGATATCTCCAAGATTCCCTCACTCAGGCTTAGGAAACCATTTACAGTCTTCTGTCTAGGCTTACCTGTTCTACAGGAACACAAACAATAGAAAATGCGAAGTGAGCTTGCTATTGATGGATTTGCAGATCTCTGTGCCCATACATATATATACGTGCTTTCCAAAGGGACTGAATGCAAATCTGTTGCCTCCTATTGCCACAGAGCCTGCAGTACAGCATGGACTGCTGAGGAAGGGTTGTATGGGGTTCACCTTACAGATTTTTAGGAAAAGAAGGCTTTAGGGTGACCTCAAGGTCATATGTAATTACTGGTGTAGAAACACAGAATGCTGTATAAAGACAACACAATTTGATGAAGGATCTGGCCTGCTTTGGATTTGTTTTTTCCCACAATCACTGTGGTCTTAAATCTTAATGAAAAAAACATGAAAGGATTATAAATAGTGGACACTGAAGAGACCTGCTTTTTAAATTCAGTTAAGAACCCGCCTGTATCTAACAAAGACAAAAAAGTATTGCTAGTGTTTTACACCGATTTTACCCTCTGGGATTTTCTGTTTATTTTGTTTCTTTGGCTAAACATTTGGACTAAAAATGAAGATGAGAATCTTGGAAGGAACTTTTAAAACAAGAAATGTACTCCACCCTTATTACAACATTATTCTTGTTTAGCCAAACAATTTTCCCTTTACAAATGATCTGATATAGACACACATACGAAAAAGGCATAAAAGACCTACATTAGCCACATGTTTTTAGATAAAAAAGAATTAGAAGGGGGAAAATGCGTGAATGAATGAGAAAAGGCAAGCACTGTAGATAAATATAGGAAAGTAATATTCCTTCAGTGAATAAAACTAGTATCTCACATAATAGTCCCTTGAGTCCATGAAGAAGAATTTAAATTGAATTAAAAATCACATGGGCTTCATGGTGGCTTCCCTTTTGGAGGGGATAGTAGGGCTCATGTAACTAAACATATGAAGGAGGGAGAAAGCATATGGAGAAAGGAGAAAGCATATGAATAGAGGAGAGGAAAAAAAAACATACATAGCCCTAGCAAAGTAAAAGTCACGAGTACAACTTTAACTTTCTGAGGTGCTTAAGCAAGGGAAAAGTGTAAAAAACCCCTTGCAATCATTTCAGGAAGCTATCAAAGGTGTGGCCTTTCCCTGTGTTTATAGCTGGATTTTATTGCTGGAATGGTGTGCTGTTCACTCAAGGTTAACGATTTATGCTCCAGGTTTCTTTCTTAGAGCTAGACTGCTTGCTGGAGTGGCCCCTTGGGGCAGCAGGGTTTTCAACAGAAAATGGTCACATATATCACCAGTCCCCTGAAGTCTATATAATTGCCTTTGCTGACCTACAGACAGAGGCATTTAGAGCACACTTTCTCCAAGAATTTCCAGAAGAACTTAAACTGGGGACTATTACATTTCCTAACATCCTTCATATCTCCCAGTACAGTTTTCTTCAAAACCTGATTTGATATAACCTAGTCCTACGTCAAAAACTCCATATAATTTACATTTATTTTTTTAGTCATTAAGCTATAAATTGTTTCATGATCACTAAGCCCTGTTAAAGGAGAGTCCACTAAATCAGAACTGTTTTCAAAGACTGTTTTGGTGGCTATGTGTAGTAACCACCTGCGCAATAGAGTTCTCTCATGCAGCACTCAGGGGAGTGCCTGTATGTCCCAGAGCCGCCTGTTAAAAAACTCACTTTGAAGTAAGCCCTGATTTGAGTACAGGGGCTTGCACTAAAAGACCTGCAGAAGTCCTTTCCAATCTAAATGTTACCATGGTTCCATAATCCTGAGTCACAATATTGATGCAGCAGTGGAGAGGGGGAAAAGGAGCAGACAAAGCCTATTTATAGCCAAAATACATTAAGCCATTCCAAGAACATGGATGCTCCATCATGACAAGCTCATTTCTGTGGGAAATAGAGAAACTGTGACTTTTTATATTTTAAAACAAATTTTTATAACAGAATCATATTTCCTTTTTCTATTAAAAAAAAATCAAAAGCATTATTGCAGAACTTTGCTTATCAAGAATTACTACTTTTTATTTTTTAAGTCAGAAATAGTTTCTCTTTCTTAGCTTTAAGACTTGCCATGACAGATTTCTTCACAGTATAGCTAACCGTAATCAGATCTAAAATTAACCAGTTTTATGGGTTTTCTCATTTTGTGTCTGTATGAGAAGGAGCACATTTATCACAGCCAAATGAGGTCTTACACCATTTGTAAGTGAAGCTATAATGTTGAGAGAATTCCAGTTTCCCACCAAAGTTATAATATTAGTATTTACAAATTTATATATTTATAACTTATTATATGTACATTACATTAATGATCTGTGAGCAAGGCTTGAAACCACTGGTTTAGCTTATCAATGCTACAACACACTTGTCAGAAGCTAAAACTTTCTCTCACCTAGTGAAGGGAAGTCAGTGCTTCATAAAGTTCAATAGCCATATCTGAAATCTTAATGATCTTTTTTGTGTACGTCAGTAGTGGTGCCTAAGAACAGAAGAAATGCAGGCACAGGGTGAGAAGTAAAAGATTATTCACTTTACTTTTCAGCAGGGTGAGCATCATCCCTCAACACCATGTACGTGCTGAATAGCCTCATGCTCAATAAGAAGCATCCAGTCCTCTTAAATCTAAAACAATTATTGCAGCTTTATACTTCAACAGGTTGCACAGGTTGCTTTATGCTTCAACAGGTGCCTCAGATTGCAAGATAACCTTCCATTTGTTTTCTATGACTCTAGTTTTCCTGCCTCAACTAGGTTTTTCAAGCCTCTTTCCCCAACTAGATGATCATTACAAGTTGCCATGGTTTCTCCTTGTCCTATCCAAGCTAGCCTTTACAATCTCCCAAGTATATACTGTGCCTAAATGGATGCTTGTTTGTCATGTTGATGTAAGTGCATGACATCTGTGCAGAAGTCTAGAATAATACCGTGGTATTCCTTTAGATACAATCCATGAAATCGTATAGTTATCTCTAATAATTGATAATGCAACACTCTTAGCAGTTTATTGCTAAATCTTCACAACTCCATTACAAACCTCAATGTCATCTAAAATAAGGAATACAGTAGATTTCAGCCAACAGGGAAAGCAGAGGAAGGCCAAATAAAGACCTAGGACAAATAAATTCTCTTTTTAAATGTTCAGGGAGGTAGAGAACTGTCCCCAAAATTCAGGTACAATTCACCTGTGTTTTCCTGCCTTCATCTGGTATCCAGAAACAACAAAACCAAACACATACTGGATTTCTGAGGTGTCCTAAAATGATAGAGAACATCTGAAGTGGTGCTGTTCTACAGACACCACAGGTCAAACAATTTCCAGATCCATCTCTCAACCATCTTGAGTAACAGGCAGGGCTACACAAATCTTAGATAAGAGTATCAGTCTCTGATGAGGTCTCTTCTTTCATGATGTTGCTGCATGGATCTGTTTAGTTTGAGCCCATTTCTGTACCCATTTTCTATAGATTTTATTAAAAATACCTGTTCATCTGGGCATTCCCTTATTTTTAAAAGGTGTGTCTCCCTCCAAGTGTCAGTTTGATAGTTAACCTACATCAGCGGGAGTTCAAATGCATCCTTTCATTTCCAAGATGTTGCTTCAGAGTATTTAAAAAAAAAAAAAGCAGCTGGGTTTGAGAGACAAAGGTCTTCATCACTAAGTATTTAGAAGGAGAAGAATTTACTCAGCTCAAGTCT
>NW_009927881.1:17799-33932 GCF_000696875.1 Nestor notabilis | reverse complement strand
GTCCCTACAACATCATAGTGATAGTGAATCATCTCTGTCATACATCCATACAATTCTTACTGGCTTCTGGTGTATTGTTACACACGTTATGTGCATGTACATGATACAGAAAATGAAATTACTGATTTGGCAAACCTTCTGTTCTATGGCATTCGATCAGCCTTGCTTAGGACTAGAAAAGGAGGTCCTACCAAAAATTTCATGATCTTCTGTCTATTTCTCTTGCCAAATTTTTGGCTGCTCAAGTGTTCACTTTCTGTGGTTGCAGACAATGCATTCCTTGAACATCTCCAGGGTTTCCAGCATATAATGACCCCAGGACAATGGACTGACATGGAGTTCTCCATTCCCCAAACCTGTGAAATTCTAAATTGTTGCTTTTCACACCATACTGAGATCAAATCTAATCTCAAAACAGCAAAAATTCTCCATGACACGGAATGACTGTTTCCACTGATTTCCAGCAAAATAACAGCTTCTCAGAATTATGTTGTCTAACTGTTCCTTTTTAGATTATGATGTTTATCCAATTTGAATCCTAAAAATGTTCACCTCTGGTGTTCTGCAAGACATTTTAATTCTACTAAAATGTAGAACTAAAAACATGAGTGAATTTACCTAAATTACATTTAACTGCCAGTTGAAAGCCATCCACACAGTGAAACAGTCAGTGCAAATTCATTTTCAGGGTAATAGTTTTGGCCTCTAGGTTTGTCTGTAACTGCATAAACTCAAAATGAATATAAATGTATGTAGGAGGGGATTAATATTCTCATGTACCAAAGGTTCTCCAAGGTTGAATCCTTGATAAATAAGCCTGTAATGATCTTTGCCATTTTGATATAGTAACACCCAAACCACATAGCTGTATCTCCAGATACTGTTATTTTGAAAAGATTCCATTAATCTTTTAGCTCTTTTTTCTACTGCTTTTTCTTTGCTTTTATGGAGTCTTACTATTAGGAAAACTAGACTTATTTTCTTGTGATGTGAAGAGTCCTTGCCAAAAAAAAATTCAAAAAAACAGATCTGTGAGCCTTGTGGCAGAGTTGGTAACATCTTCAGATTGCTTGTAGATTTTCTTGAAACCCCATTACTTACAGTTTGCTATATCCATGTGCCTTCCCCTGAAATCTTCTCAGGTGGAATTCTTACTGCTACTCACTTCTGCCATCAGCCTAAACTAATTTTTATTAGAGAGGGGATATAGCTTTAGCTTTAAGCTTTTCTTTCCTCATTTCTTCCTCTTTTATGAAAGGATCCAGCTAATACTGGACACAAAATTTTACTGGAACTTATCCTGTATATAGACCCTGTAGAATATTTCTGTACCTTCTGATATCTTTGCCTCTCCCCTAATATATCCATTTTCAGTTGGATTGGTCGACACAAGCTTCAAGATTGAACACAGCATCATGGAAAAAAATGTTCATTCCATAAAGATAGGGATAGAAAAATGTAAGACTTGCTGCCTTTCTTTCCTTCTCAGACATGTTTTTACATGCATTCTTGATGTAGAGGAAAAGCTGGAAAAGACAGGGTAAAACTCCTAAAAAGGGGCCGAAGAAGATGAGATGCCTTTATTTGAGGACACTAAAACTGTTTATATCCTACCAGTATAAGCAAACATCCCTTGCTTCACTTAGATGTGGGAGAGCATCGTCTGCCTTTCTGATTCACAGTTACATCCATAATTAGGAAATCACGCCTTCAGCCTCCAAGTAAATCATGCATTCTTGTGAAATAAATTTTTATTTATATAAAAAGAACACGTGTGATTTATTTTTTTAATAAACCAAGTCTCCTGAGAGAATTTGGCAGGGAACTGTTATTCTAATACTTTGGCTGTCTTTGCAAGAAGATCATCTTGATAATTTAAAATGTCATAGGATGCTTGCAGGAACAATAGACCAGATTCCTGAGCTGGTGTAAATTGGCACTCCTCTACAAACATCAAAGAAGCAATGCCAGTTTACACCAGCCCATCAATGTTCACAAATTAAATGGATGCTTTGTGGTTTACTACATGTCAGAAAACTTGTAGTGTTACTCAAGCCTCATAAGCTATGCTGTAAAACTATTTGATTTTTAATAGATTGGCATAAAAAAACTTTCACATCAGAATACTGACCTCAAATAGTTCTTTAATGTCAGAGTTAAAATCCACATCTTTAATGCTTCAAAGAATGAGTGTGCAAAAGAGGCTAATGACTGGATACCCCAAAGCACAGGCCAGATCTGTTCCAAACACATGTGCACATCAAATGAAAATGCAGTGCTTTTCAACACCTTGAACATGAGAATGTATCTTTAAAATTATTCTGGGTAAAGTTTAACGTAAGTTTTATTCTGAAACAGCTCCCTCTCTACTGATATTAAAGCATTCCCTTAAGATGCACATTTTAGGTTTCAAATTAAAGATTCCATCATTCTTTTCCAAGAGCATATGTACACTAATTGGCAATAGCAACATTTTAAGTTGTTCCAAAGTTTTGTTTGAATTCGTTTCAGCTCAAAGAAAATCAACAGCTTTTAAAAGTAGTATGTGTACACACGTACACTCAATATATTATTTATATATTTTAAAATAAAAATGACATAATGATGAACTGTGAAAAGTGAGCTTTTCTACTGTTAATTACATATGAAATGCACAATACTTTTATACAAACATAATGACACTTAGAAAAAAACTTTCACTGAAGGATCCAAAATCACTTGACAAACATCCTGTAAGCCTCAAAACACTCCTCTGGGCCTCAAAACTCTCCTCTGGGACAATTGCTATGATTAAAAGCATTGATGGATCATTCAGCCATATTAAATAACCTTCCTATATTAAGCCATGTTAGGAATAAAACCAGCAACAAATAATTCATAGTATTTCCAACAGCAAAGAGGAGCAGTGAGCAGAAGCATGGGAAGAACACTATGGGTGGTGACAGAAAAGCAAGGATGTGAGTTAGAACAGGGAGCACAGCAGTTCTGTTCATGGCAACAGAACAGAAAAGAGGAAGGCCTCTCCACAAAGCAAGCCAGCTCCTCATAACCTAGAGTTGCTTGTGCCCAGAAACATCTCATCTTCTAAGAAGCTCCAGTCTTCCTAATTCCCCCCCAAAAAAATTAATCTTGAGTTCACCTTGTTTATATTTCCCCCCCTCTACCTTTACAGGTCCAGATATTAGGTCTGCCAGTCCTTTCTCGCTTTCCTTTCCACACTTTGACTGGTGACTGATAACTATCACAGATCCTCTGTAGACCACTTGCAGCTAGCTTAGCTTAAAGGTTCATCCGGGTTGGGAGGTTTTTTTGCTGGTTTTCTTTTTTACAGAAGCAAAATCCTGGCTTCTGCTTTAAAGGGATTTCAAAAACATGCCAGAAATCCATCTGTCTCAAATGTTAGGGGTAGAAAAGTAGTCATGTCTGGTGAAACACAAAGCATGGCAGCCCAAATCAAGAATCCTGGATCACCTTAAACATTGTCTTAGCAGTCCCTTTCCATCGCTGCTAGATTGAACTAGATAAGGATGCTGTTAAGTGTTCATTTCTTTCAGCATATTTATTATGATAGAAAGCTGTGCAGAAGTTGCTTTTGTATTAAGCCATCATATGTTGGCTTTCACAAATGTTTCAAGACCTGCCAACTAAAGAGACTGCTGCGATGGCAGGCTATAGTATACTCTGTAATATACTAGTCAGAAGATTTTCTAAGTGTACATTTTCATTAAGCCTGATATAAGCAAAGAAAGGATAATCTGTTCCTCATCCCTTTTCCTGTCTTCAAGAAGTAGAAAATCACCCCCATAAATTTACAGCAGAATGGAAGTCATACTCCATAGCTCTAGTTACAGCGCTCTCTAAAATCAATAGAAATTGAGTTGATAGAGTACTTGCGAAAACAGCAGTCTGTTTGTCACTAAAGTCAAAGCTAAAAACTGAAGTAGTCCTCTGGAACAGCCTACCCCAAGAGATAACAAGTAGTAAAGTAGGTAAGAGGCTGCTGAAGAAGCACTGCTAGGCAAAGCGACAGGGTCTGCCACAACTCAGTGAACGGTGTAGATGACGCTTTTCAATGTGGGTCAAACAGAAGCAGGTAGCTATTTTTCTTTCCTAAAACAATTGCCCCCAGAATGTGCCAAAGAACTGTCAAAGCTAGTAGCTGTAGTAATGAGCCTTAGTAGAAAACTATCGCATTTGCAGGCAGTAACACGAAAAGTCTGTATAGAAAATATTTCCTTATGATTACCACTAAAAATGGTCTGCCATAGCAATTTATGCCACTGTAAATACTGTTTTTCCTTAAAAATGATTCTTTCTTATGTTTTGCAGTGAAAGAAAAGAGCAAGAAAAGCTGTTAGCTTTCAGTTCAATAACAAGTAGTTCCTAACAGACTAATGAACAAGGACAACAAAAGTCTGGCCCATTATTCACAGCCACTGAAGCTAAAATACATCTGCCAGCTCTACCAAGAATATTTGGTCTAAGACACATTCATACTGTGGGGGGGTCTCAAAGTACAGGTATTACTAAAAGATGTATATCTCCTATTGGAATATACAAAACTGTTCGAATTAATTATATCCAGCAAGACTTTGCAATAAATTAGTAACACATTTTAAACACTATTTACACTGTTCCTTCTTCCTTTGGAGGAAACTCATTGTGTTTAACTGTGGAAAAAGTGAGATGCCAAGAATGATGGTGATTTATGGTTTCACAGTAAAAGTCAAACATTCCTCTGCATCTTGAATGAAGAAATAATGCAGGAGCACTGAGAATATATTCCAGAGATATCATTCAGCTTGGTCCTAAATGTGGAAGACACTTGCTGTCAGTGGATCCCTGTTCAATACAGAGTACTCTACAGAGCTGTGGACTTAAATATTGTAATAGATATATTTCTTTTAGAAATCTTTTTATTTTATCTTAACTACAAATGCATCTGGGAAAAATCCTATGCAGTTTTACACCATCTAATGCAGTGGAAGGAGCATCAGGCCTGACTGGATTACTTGACCTCTAGCGCTACTTTAATACAAAATAAAATGATCATAATTGAAAACACCATTTGGCAGGTTGCTATTAAATATGTATTGGACTATTGCCTTAGACCCATGTTTCATTTAATGGTCTTGTTCATGGATTCTGGTTTCTATTACATTTTCATTTATTGACTGCAGACCAAATGTGAGTTGCAACACTTTCCGCAGGATCCTGTTCAACACTTTCATTCAGCAAGGCTGCCCACTGAAGGCAGCAATGGCCTGGCAGCACTCAGGGCCTGTCAGCTGCACCACACCACCGTGCTGGCCACACCACACTGCCGTGCCACACTGCCATGCCATGCAACACTACCCCATGCAGCCCAAACGCAAGGGCCACATTTTGCCCTGGGCCCCCTGCAAGGAGGGTAGCATATGGCTCCTTTGCCTTCACCAACCCTGCCTGCCAGTCTTGTCCCAGTGGCCCCTTGAGGGCAACGGAAGATGACAACAAGGCAAGGCACAGTAAGGGGGTATGGGACATGGTGGCAGGCCTGACCTCCCTTGGTTGCAGCCTGAAGATGAGGGTCTGGCATGAGGCTGACACTGGGTTTCTGCAATCATGCTGGGCACATAGCACAGCAAATCACTAAAGCAACATGTGGTGAGTCACTTGGCACTTGGCTTACACCAGTCCAGCCAGATCTCAGTGCATCTGCACTGTCCCACCTGTGACTACAGAGGGGTAAAAAAGCCTCAAACAAGGCTGTTTTGTAACTGGTGGGACAACGGGACACTGCTCACCACTTGCTCTCATGGCAGGGACCAGGAGATGGTAACGAGCATCGCGCTGCTGGGCCATGCTCAGTCTGACTTGTCCCAGGCTCCTCTCCATGGAGCAGGTGGGACTGGACTCAGCAGCAAATGAAATGTTAGTGCCAGCTTCTTGTTATGTGACTTCCATGCTTGGCCACCATGTGGCTGAGGACTTGGGGAACCTTCCTGTCCAACAGATGGGAGGAGAGACGTTGTGTAGGTTGGGGTGATCTCACACCTGAATCTCTGTCCGTGACATCTACAGATTTTATAAGATAATTATTACTCTTCTGTTCGTTCATTTTAACAATTTTTGCCTCTCTCACCTTCAACAGTTTACAGTGAAACCCATTTTACTTTTAGATAATTCCATAGACTTTTGCTAATTTAATAGATTTTTGTATAGTCTTGGCCAAATATGTTCACCATAATCTATTAAATGTGTTGTAGTTAATAGAAGCAAGGAGCTCTTACTCTATTCTTTAAAGTTTTCTGAAGAAAAGTTGGACCTATTTTAAAAGCTGTGTGTCTCTAGAGTGTGGAGAAAGCTGAGGAAGGTAAATGATAACAGCAGCTCCAGGATGATCACCTTAACAGCTCCTTTCTGAGAAAGCTCACATCAAAGTTAAGAATACACAACCCAGTCTAATCTATTGTTAATCCCAAACACAAGCGACAGTAGTTTGACTTCCTAAATTAGTGATGTACTGTTACAGGACTGTAAATATAGCAGCTACCCAGAGAGGAGAGAGGACCTGGGGGATTAAATTCTGGTGGGAGACTTGGTGTCCATGTCTCTTCTTTCTCCCATGCTTTGGCCTTTGTGAAGCACCCACACTTACAAGGACTGATAGCTTTCCTAGGGTGTCTGTAGCGGGAAATCTCTCAGTGCTGAGGTTGTGTTTATAAGAGTGACTTTATAAGTGACTCATTATGTTTGCTATAGATCTTCTGAGTACAATGCAGCTTTTTTATTACAGTTCTTCAAAGTTTTAAAGAAACTACTGTCTTAAATTAGTAATATGAGGAAGGCAATAAAATCCATAATGCTTACTAGAATACTATCTACCTAAATCCACTGACACTGTGGTGCAGGCTTTTGGTCTCCAGGGAACCACTTCAGAGTGGAGAGGTAAGAGAGAGTGGGTGTTGCATACAACCTGATTTCCCAAAGTAGGCAATGCTCAGATCTTCAATTATATGGCATTACCACCTTATTAGAAGGTAGACTATTTAGAAGAACAGATGATTCTTGCTCCAATCTAAATTTTGAAGAGCAGGTAACATTCAGAAGAGTTCAACAATCACCAATGGTATTTCTTTCTGGTTTGCCCATTTTTTTTATGCAGTGTAATATATATACTCAGTAACCAGCCATCTTTCCCTCTGGGTGTGTTTTTTCTTCATTGATTTTCTTTTTTTTTATGTTTATTGGACTTTGACCCTAGCGATCAGAATTGCTTAATGGAACAGCAGCCAAGAGAAGGCACAGGTCATGCTCCTACGCTGTGGGTACAGATGCACTCATCCTGGCAAATTTTGTATGAAGAGCGCTACAAAATGCACTGCAGAGCTGCTCCAGCTTCTTCCTTGGAGCAGATGGAGATCAAAGCCTCCTGACAGACATTTTGAGCATACCATGGTTTACCTGCTCCTGAATCTGAATTAGCATTGCATTAATCTCGCTTTGCTCTATGTGGGTTTACTTGATCAGCTCCACTTCTGATTTAACATCATGCGGTATTTCCACCTCACCTTGATTTTCCAGCCATGAGTCTGTTATCCTTAAACTAGGTCTGTGCATCCAGCAATACATCTGGATCCATCTTGGGCACATGACTGCATTGCTGTTGAATTAGCTAGTGTATCTGATACAGAGAGCATGCTATTGTTAAACCTGTATTTTTTTTCTTGCTGGATGTGATAGAGTGAATACCTGAAGTGGCATGGTAGTTTGAAGAGAAGCTGCTTGTATTAGGATGGTGCCTCACAAAATTTTGAACATGCTAGAAATAGCAAATTGACTTTATATTGTTTTATCCATTTCTGTCTTGTATTTACACCTATTTTAACCTAGTTCTAGAAGCCATTGAGTATGATTTACTGTATTGTAGAATCTTGGTCTCAGTTTTACCAACTTGCTTCTCCTAGCAATTTCCTTCTCTTGAAAGTCTCCAAGCACTAGTAAAAAGCAATTTATGTTTTGCAAAAATCCTTGAAAGTACATGATATTTCCGTATCATGTGCCAGCTCATCAGCTGTTGTAAATCCATTAAAATCAAGGGAGCTGGTTCACAGCTTACTACCAATGAGAATCTGACTCCATGTATCATACCCTTTCACAAACCAGCATTGTTTCAGTTGTCTTTCTGTTAGATGTTTCTGTCAAGGGAACAATAATATCAAAACCTATTATCCACATTCAAGCAAAAAAATCTATTACAGAACTGAAAACAACTCAACAGTTTAAACAACTAAAGGATCTGTAATGTTTTCCACAAAGTAAAAGATGTCATTAATTCAGTGCAAAGAAACTCCTCACAATGATTGGGATTAAATTGAGCTGACTTTGAATGGCATATTACCTGCTTTTTTGAAGGACCTGTTGGATTATTCTCATTTTCATCCACCACAGTGTCACTTCGGGACAAAGACAAGCTTTTGCAGATGCCCTACTCATGCATCTTCATACTGTTAAATGCTTTGACATTTTTGTAAACATTTCTTACCTCTGAATTTCCTGGAATTTTAATGCTTAAGAACGATTATAACATCCTGCTAATGTAACTTTCTTCCTCCAAGGGACTGATGCACACTTTCCAAAGTTAGGCCTATTTTTATTTTTTGCCCTTAAGAATATTTAGTAATAGTTGTTAAAAATCTCTACATCTATGGAATAGATTGTATCAGAGCTGTGAAATAAATCCTATTTCATGTGATTTGTAATAGTGGGGTTAATAAATGACATGAGCACTTAATGATGTTAATGGGTTGTTTATGATGGAGAGGGTGCAAATTTACTTGTAAATTACCCAATTTGTTTCTTGTCTTCTATAAAGCCATCTTTTTCTTTTTTTTTATGCTGTGCAGAACTCATGTAATGTGGGTGCCTGGTGACTCCATTACTTTTAGCATCTGAGCATTCATTATCCCATCAGCTTTCCCATTAGCTGTGCACACACCTACAAAACATAACAATTCTAACTGTGATGGGCCATTAAAGGTTTGAATGGTTGATTATGTTCCCAGGATTGTTAAAATCAATAGAACCAGCTATTCAGCCTAATGGGGATAACTAACATCATTAAAATCAGTGGCAGATGAGCCAGTACTATTGTTCCCAAGCACATGTTTTCAGATAGGAGTATCTAATAATTTAAAACCAGGACTGCCAGTATTCCTTTAACCAGAATATTCTGTAAATCCATCTAGTATCATTTCATTTATTGGTAAGCTGTGACTCTTATTACGATCTTTTCTACAAACATGAAACAAACGAAACAAATCAGTTTCTTATAATCACAGTACCATGTACTACTCTAAGCATTGCTTTATTTAAAAGTTTTTTAGGCCTTGACAACACCAGGCCTCCCCCTTTTATTTTGAAAGTAATGGAGCAGAAAGATTTGCTCTGGAGAGTTCTAGTACTGTACCATAGCAGTCAGCTTTTCTACTTGTGACTCATTTTCTTAACCAGCATTTTTAACATCATGAGTCTTTTTATCTCTCTATTTTAACTTTATAACAATTCTTAGTGTTACAGGGAGAATTACACTGATTTAGACTTAGTCATGGCCTATAAAAGGCTGTGATTCTACCACTACTGGCTATTCTTGTATATGCAAAAAATCAATTCTTCTGACTGCTACTTCACAAAAAGGGTATTTTACACAGTCATGTTCTGTAGCTCCTGATCTGCATCACTGACATCTTTTGGTTCTCTACTGAATATCTGTTCACTTTATACTTTCCCTATCTCACAAGTCAGCACTTTTCATAATTCAGTTGTGTTAGTCCTTGTGTGTTTGTCTTATGGTCAGTGTACAATTTAATGCATTCATCCTACAGTTTGATTATCTATCTACCAATAAAGAACCATCCCACCAGAGTCCTCGGTCTTTTACAAGCCTCTTTCCAGCACCTTGAAGAATTACATTTTATCAATTTAAGTTCCTGCTGCATTGTGTGCTGAAAGGCATTTTATTAGTTCTTCCCAACGTTGAAAAGAGGACTCAAATATTGTTAGGTTCACAGCCTTGGAGCTCTATTTAATACAGTCAAACTGGCACTGGCATTGGCCTTATAATGTTTCCCAACGTCGTGGTTTAAGCAACATTTAAAGATACTATGAAGAAAACCATATTGAATCACTAGTGTAAGACATTTGCACTTATGACCTTGCATAAGCTTTCACTGATTAATATTCATTTCTCTTGAAATCATGAATCATTCCTTACAGACTCAGCAGTTCGATCACTTTTCTTTTAGGTGTGTGCCTTCATAAGGATGTTGCTAGTGTAGGAAAAAGTAGTTAGGACTTTGTTTATTTGTGTCCATGGATCTACTGTTATACAGACTCCAAGAGTACCTAGGGAAAAGTACCGTGAAAACTCTAAAAATAGAACAAATAAAAAATTAACTGCTATAAGAAACTCCTTTTTTTCTCAATTCTGGAAACAGAGTTTGTAAATAAGATAACCTCTGTAACCACCTGTGGGTCAAGCAGCTTTCAAACGAAGTTTCCCATAACTGTTAGCTGCCTTCCTCCTCAGATCTCAGCACACAGCTGGGTAGGCTCAAACCTATGTCAAGCTTTAGGCTCTAGACTCTCCTCTTCTGTGTGATACTATTGACTTGACAAGACTTAGGCTACCTTTAGAACATTAAAAGAAAACCCAGTCATGGTGTCTAGGAATGGGAGAAGACTAGCCTGCATTTTAAAGATACCTTTCAAGTTGTATCTGCACAGGTCTTTCAGGGTTGGAATGACGCCAGCCTGGCATCCAGACAACCCATAATGCCCATCTGAGCAAATCACATTAATTGGTTACAGTTAGCTAAAAAAAAAAATAAAAAAGCAGCTTCCTTTTGCTGAATAGTTCTTAACCTTTGCAAACTAAGAATTGGGAACACAGCACACTTGCCTTCCTCCTGCTGAGTAATTTTTCTGTTTATTGGTATTAGCTTTCAAATGACAGTACTAAAGAGCTATAATAATCTGTACTGAAGATACTTAGCAAAGGGCTCATTAACAGCTGAGATGAGCTGTAAAAGAAACACATAAAATGTCAAGCTAATTTAAAAAATCAAACTACACCACAGAATAGGCAATTAAACAATAACACTTACAGCACAGGAAGTTCTGAAAATGATCACAACAGAAAGACAGACACTGCTATCATTAGGAATACAGCTCAGCTCCCACAATGTGTAACAAGAGTCAGTCCTGGAAACTTAAGAGACATGCAGGTCCAGAAAGCTCAGTAACAAAGACCCATGCTTCAGGTTTACCATATAGGATGTGTAAGAGGGCACTCAGTCTTATAACACATAATATGGGATACCAGCCTATATTTCCCAGCGATGGGTCATCTCAACAGACATGTAATAGTAGAGCAAGGATGGCTGTAAGCTGTTATGATATTACTGCCAGCTTTGTGGGAAAACCTGTGACATAGCAGAGGAGGCCAGCTAGCACACAGTCTTGAGCTGAGCTCATGAAATTAATTCTGACTTAGAAACCTTGTATGTGCTCAGATTTCAAACACCTACTGAGGCAGTTCTAATGTAAATACCTATGTTCTCCATTCAGACAATGGAGACCTCCATCTGGGTGGCCCTGTTCTCGCTGAAGTTTCAATGAATAGTTAAAATGGATGCTGCATCACAGGTTTTTCACTTACACCCCTTGGACTACCCTTTGTAAAGGTTTAATTATTTTTCAAAGAACCAGAAGCATCACGGAAAAACTATGAATTACATGATCACTGAAAAGGGAGTCTTGAAAGTGTTGGTATTTAGTCTTCACAATTTGATTATTAGCTCACATTCTACACCCCAGTTACCTTTCTGTTTCTGTGTTCATAATCCTTTGTCATGGGTATTTCTTGATCATCATAAAATCTCTGCAGTTCAGAATGCTTCTATCTTATATCATTGCTGAATTGCTCATATGAGTGAACTGCCTTACAGATATTCCAAAGAATTATTTGAATAGTCACCAAATCTTTTGAAAATTTGAAGACTTTTAAAAATACAGCTCATGCTTCTGAAGTTCAGCCAAAATCTTGGGTACCAGTCTGATATTTTCCACAAATTTCTGTTGCTTCTTCAGCCCTAATTCACCTAAGGAGAATGATTATGCAGAGGGTTCTGGACAGGCTGGATCAATGAGCCAATGGTATTAGGTTCAACAAGGCTCAGTGCTGTGTCCTGTATTTGGGCCACAATAACCCCAATGCAATGCTACAGGCTTGGGGAAGAGTGGCTGGAAAGCTGTTCAGATGAAAAGGACTGGGGATGTTGGTTAACTGCCAGTTGAATATGACCCAGCTTGTGTCCATGTGGCCAAGGCCAACAGCATCTTAGCCTAGAAATAGCATAGCCAGCAGGACTAGAGACATAATAATCCCCTTGTTCTTGACACTGGTGAGGGTCCACCTCTAATACTGTGTTCAGTTCTGTGCCCCTCACTACAAGAGAGATGTTGAGGTGCTGGAGTGGGTCCAGAGAAGGACAACAAAGCTGGCGAAGGGCCTGGAGAATAAGTCTTATGAGGAACAGCTGAGGGAACTGGGGTTGTTCAGTTTGGAGAAGAGAAAGGTCAGGACAGACCTTGTCACTCTCTACAACTACCTGAAAGGAGGGTGGAGAGAGGAGGTGGCTGATCTCTTCTTCCAAGTAACAAGAGATAGGACAAGAAGTAATAGCCTTAAGCTGCAGCAGGGGAGATTTAGACGGGGTATTAGGAAAATCTTCTTCAGCAAAAGGGTAATCAGCTATTGGAACAGGCAGCTCTGGGAACTGGTGGAATCACCATGTCTGGAAATATCAAATGAGGCCCTCAGTGACATGGTTTAGTGGTGGTCTTGGCAGTCTTGGGGTAAAAGTTAGACTTGCTGATCTTAAAGGTCTTTTCCAACCTAGGCGATTCTATGA
Source organism: Nestor notabilis (assembly GCF_000696875.1). NCBI lineage: Eukaryota > Metazoa > Chordata > Aves > Psittaciformes > Psittacidae > Nestor > Nestor notabilis. The sequence goes on along the minus strand of NW_009927881.1, from coordinate 20,976 downwards.
GTCTATGATTATGGACTTCTACTGAAAAATCAGAATGTACATAATTGAGCTTCTTGTCAACAAAAAATCATTCATGTGATGCTGAAATATTAAAAAGTGTGCAATTAGGTTTCCCTGTGGTTCCACGAGTAATTAAATTTCAAAAATGCAGTAGGCATATTACAGTTTTCGTGGTTTATTCGCTATTTGTTTGTAGGTTGTTTGGGGTTTTATTTCTAATGTTTCTTTGCTCAGGAAAAGCAACTACTTTGGAACAATAGTTTGCTGGGTTTTTTTTTTTTTTTTCAATTTTCATTTGAGAAAGCAGTAATTAAAACATAAAAAGCAGCATTGAAAATTCTCAGACCATGGGTCATGCCTGCACTTTGAGCAAAACTTTGTCACTCTTTAACTTACATTGATATCAAGGGCATAAAATGTCATGTTTAAGTTAAAACCATTTTCTAAAGTCATTTGAGACATACTGACAGGCAATGTGATATGACGCTGCAGCCATCAATTAAAATTTCAGTGAATATAACAAAGAAGGCAGAGAGATCAGATAATGAAGACAGGTAACAGAAGAAAAATCCGCCCAAAGAAATCAGTTTTAAAAGCAGAGCAGAAGTAGTAGCATGGAATTAGACCACCAAGAATAATAAAAGAGTTCACCTCCTAAGTTACTTCTAGTCATATTGATCCTACACAACTGGAGAACAATCAGGTAGTACGGCAGTTCTTTATGTACATTTCCATTCACATCCGAGAAATCTGCAGTCACTTAATATAATAGTGGTGGTGGAAAGGGGAAAAGAACACTATCATTACTAAAAAAACCCAACCAGGCCTCTGAAGACACGTTCCTTTTTTCGTTTGAGGATAGATGGACATTTTTGGAAAGCCAGTATTCTAAAACAAGGAAAACAATAATGATATGTCAGCTGTTCTAAGAAAAATGATTCTGACAAAAAAAGTTTCCATCATGGAAAATAGTCTTGAAACCAGATTCTGTTGTTAGATTTATTAGGGGGTTTGGGTTTTTCCCTTCTTTCTTTAACAGCAATGTGGAAACTCAATTCCAACATTCGAATTGCAAAAATTACATTCAAAAATAAATATTGGTGCTGCTGAAGGAAGATATTTTTGAAATAGTTGTATGGCTTAGGCAGACAAAAGCTCATCTTGAGCCCATTCTTGAGCATTTGAAACACATGGGATACATTTGAGATTTCTTCATAAAGTACCACTAGAATGTTAAAGTTCACTCCAAGTTTGAGGCAACCCCAAAAGCTTTTCTTTTTATGAGCTTCCTGCCGGTTAAAATAATATGTTCTAACAAACATACATGCATATGTACATCTATACACTGTAATGTGTATGAAACTGATTTTATATGTTGAAGTATGGCTTTGCCTAAATTATTCTGGTATTCTAGGGCACACTTCTGAAGTTCTTAGTATTGGAGTGAAGGTGCCCTGGTGGTATATAAACTTTGTTTTATTTATCAATTTGCTGTCTACCTTCATAGAAAAAAAAGTGTAGTATTCTTTTTGAGGCACCACATGGCAATTCCCAAGTCGTGCCTTCATTTTCTAGCTCTACCATTGGCTTCATGTATAAGACTTGGCAGAATATTGACTCCTTTTGCTCTGCATAATGGGAATAAGACTTTTCTGTAACTGAAGGAGTATCCAAAGGAATGAGACAAAACCACATACTTAAAAATAAAACAAATTTTGAAGGCAGCTTGTGGCTTTGTACAGTAGCATCTCTCTGTCCCAGTGCTGTTGACAAGTCTTCCTACCCGCCAGAGGACCATTTTGTTGAAGCCCCCTCCTCACTCTCAACCCCTGCTTCAGTTAGTGGCAGTGAAGTAAAAGACCATTAGGGGTCTATGTTCCTGGGGTTTTATCTGACTTACCCACTTCCTTTAGAAGACCCAGGCCATCATAATCACCTTCTTAGGCAGTAACTTCTGCAAGTAGTAGGTACATAAGTTTCTTTAGGGCTCTAAGTTCTTAGGGTACGGGCATAGCCTCACCGTATGTCTGTATGGTACATAAGGTGCTGGGACTCTAAGGCAACACTGGAATGAGAGAGAAACAAAGTAACAAACTTTATAAACAGAATAATTTAAAGGTCATCCTCATTGGCAACAAATAGGCTGCAATTTTCATAAAATTAGGGTTGTCTTTATTTTTCCCTTGTGTCTGTCTTTATCACTTTAGCAAATACAACAATGTTGCTGTGTAATTTTTTTAATGATTTTCAAAGTAATATCTAGCACACTGTATCACTGAATGTTCCTCCCTTCTCTTTTTAGTTTCTTTTATAAAACACTGTCAAAACATAGATATTGCACTAAGTGTCTTGCGTTTGAGGTGTGCTTTACTAGTATCTGCTTTTAGCAGCACTGTTGTACTAGTACCGCTGAAGTGATCTGAGAAGTAGCAGGTCTTTGAGGTTATGATAGAAGAGAGACTTTTAAGCAAAGGAAAATATATATTAATTGGAATAAGTATATTTCCTACTTCTGGATTTAATAAACCACTTTGGTTAGAGTCAAATATCGAACTGGGGCACACACTGAAGATCATGCTGGTAAGCAATGAGTGAATGAATAACACAGAAAATGAACCTCACATCTGTGATAATTTTTGTACACTGCAGCTTGCTCTTGTTATCTGACTTTAAAGCTGAGTAATTTCTCTAACATTTATAGTGGAAACTCAGCTTGGCCAGGTCACTGAGGTGACTAAATGCATTGGGATAGCAGCGATGTTCTGAGTGTCAGAGCTATTCATCTGTGTACTGGCTAGGAAAAAGGTGACATGCCTCATGCCGCCTATGTCCTGTTTAAGATACTGGACTAATGAATATCTGTGAGGATATAGACAGGACTCACTGCGCTGGGTCAGAGCAAAGGTTACCTCGTTCATCTTCCTGGCCCCAACAATGGCTAGAAGCAGAGGCTGAAGGGGAGTTTCAAGAGCAGGGCAAGTACATTAAATACTTTTCTAGCTGCTCTCCCATCCTCTCAGTTTGTGTTATGTTTCTTTAGGAAGAAGATCCAAGTGGACTCAGAGGAATAGAGAAATTACTCTTTTCCATGGAGTTGCATGTCCTACTTTGGGAAGGGAAGCAAGAAGAGGGAGGAGAAGAAAAGCATTAGCAGCAGCCATGTGTGGAAGAAAGAAA
>NW_009927881.1:0-17768 GCF_000696875.1 Nestor notabilis | reverse complement strand
TCACAGCAGGGAGCAGGAGCCTGCTGTTTGTGGAAGGATGCAGTGGGACTGCAGTGCGAACAGACAACAGACGGTTTTAGTTCACTAAGTGATTTTCTTAGTCACAGCAAACTCTGCCCAGGCCCCTCTGGTGCCTAAAGGATTTTTTATTCATCTGTTCCAGGGTCTGGCTGGCTGTTCCCTGGTCTACTCCCCAGCCAGACTAGAGCAGAGGGGACTGGTAATTGTTTGTTGAGACTCAAAAAGTCACTGAGTGAATTAAAACCAAGCCTGGAAGCAGGGATTTGCTTGCAGAGTACATAGGGTGAGAGTTAGCTATAAGCACTTCTTATTTCTCTTCTATCTGCCATAATCACTTTGAATTTTGTCTATTTACAAAGCTAATTATTCTATCAGACTTTATAATAAAAAATGGTATCCTATTAGATTTTATAATAAAAAATGGCTTTTTAGTGGTCTTCAATTAGGTTGCTGTAAAGAGGTATACATAGATCTAACACCAAGCTCTGGCTGACTTGTCCCACTGCACACTCAGTGTGGTTTTTTTGTCTTAGATTTTTCTCTTCAGTTAGCTACTGAGGTCTTCATAACAATTTGCAGTAATGCATTAATCAGTATTAACACTGAAATGTAGCCATATATAATATTTGCTGTATGGTTACATGTGGTAGCAAAAGATGTATGTAAAATGCAGTACTAGATTCTGCACTTAGTTGCACCAGTGAATTTAAACACATCATTAAGTGGCTCAGAGGAAAGGTCTATTGATCTTTCTATGTCCCAGAAGATGTCCACTGCCTTGTGTATGGCAAGATACTCATGTAGAGGCCCAGAAGATGTAGACGTCTTGAGTATGCTTGTCTGCTTTCTGATATAGATGTCTTAAGGAATATTGACAGCTGTGGGCTGTCACTTACACCCTGCTAGAAAATTCTGATGGGGAATTCATCAGGGAATATTCTCTTTTAATGCTTTCTCCTTTTAGTGTACCTAGTTTTCTTCACCAGCTGCAGTTTTCAAGATACACTCTCCTGACATGTTCTGACCCTGCTGTGCACTGGGTTCTTCGTGTTTGCCGAAACCTAAGCATTTCCAAAGTGCCACTATTCTTTTTGAAAACTACACTAGCTTCATACTGAAGCAGGAATTTTGTTCTAGTAAAGAAAGATTTTTGTTCTCATTCTCACTTGTTATTTGGTTTCCAATTAAATAATAACATAAGTATTTGCGCTTTAAAGACTTTTCTACTCTAGATTTCTTGTAACAATAACAGTTTTTCCTTGACTGCCCTTTGAGGAAGGTAGGCAACACATTCTCATATCCCCAGAAAACTTCAGACCTTCTCTGCCCTTTTGTTCTAGGAGGAACTTTCTTCTCTCTCATATGGTGTTATTTGCACACTAAATTTTCAACAAATGTAGCTAATTAAGGCCCTAATCGCTGCCTGGAGTCCTATGACCTTCTAGGTGGTCAGAGTACTTTTAGGTTTAATAAAACATTTTATGAAACCATGCATCATGAGTAGTGTTCACTATACATTCCACTCTGGACCTTGAGTTCACATTTAGTTAAGCTATGTCTGTACTTTGCAGTGTGACCTACCATACTGCCTTTTGACTCCTAACCAAGGGTCATGTAAAAAGAGTCTTCCTACCCACACACTTAGATTGCCATTGCATAAAAACCAGAACATGGTTATTCAAGGCAGTCCCCACTATGGCCCACATCTGCATCTGAGAATGAGCCCTTACTAGTATGAATGATAACCACATCATACCACCTCATCTACTGCAAGTAAAGTAGAATTACCCACTGGAGAACCTGAAAATGCCAGTGGACAGTGAAGTTCTTGAGATGCAGTGGCATTAGCCTTCATGCTTTATCATAGCATGCTCATACGATGCTGGCTGTCTCAGCTATTGATCTTAACAGTAATACTGTGCTCAGAAATGCAGTGAGACCTTTTTTCATCCTTTCAGGTCCAAGAATGAAATAAGTATGGCTTTCATGGCCACCACAAGGGCATATTATAGGCATTTGCATCACGATTGCCCCTGTTCTACCTTAAATACAATATTGTAGAATTGAAGCAACTTGTCAAAATTTGGTCTGACCAAGATGACTCCAAGAGTCTTTATTCCTTCTGATAAATTTAATTTTGCTTTTAGATTTCTTGTTTCCATTGGGGTGCTAATCTGCCAGTTCAGTTTACTGGGGGTTTTTGACACCTCATGGTTTCTGTCCTTTCTAGGTTCTTATTGTAGGTCTTTCCTGTCCAAGCCTCTGAATTTCCCAGTGTTTCAGCTGTGACATAGTCTTTATGGTCACCTGCCTCAACTTCAGCAGCTAAGTTCCTTCTTTTATGAAGATATCTCTTTTTACTCTGTCAAACACTATCTTTCCTTCCCCCCGCTTCTGCCACCTAATTTAATCTGTTCTACAATACTTTTCTCCCCTTTTCTATTGCTACAGTCTCTTCCTCACCCTGAACACAGCAAGACAAAGTATAGTTCAGCACAGGCTTCAGTCCTGAACTTTTCTTCTTTTTATCCTGGAAATAAGCCGGAAAACTAGCAACAGAAAAAACTTTATTTCCTCCTTCCACAGAAAACAAACAGCTCCTTTGTATCTAAGATGGTACTGGGATGTTGGCATAGAATTTCCTGCTAACTGGTCCTTTGCTGAAGAAAAATTATACTCCAGGCGTACTTCAGTTGCCTAAACATAGGCATCTAGTGCTGTTTTAGATGTCATAGGAACCTGGCCTCCAGCTACTGACTACCCAGATCAAAGTTTCTCATAAGTCCTGTGTCATGCCTGCCAGCCCCATGATGATGTTTTGATACTGCAGGGCACCTCAGATGATACTGACCTCCTATACTTAAGTAACTGGATCATTTCCCCAGAAGCACAATTGTTCTGGGATGAAATGAATCACTTTCTGGAAGACAAATCCTCTCCATTGACTGAAAAGGGAACCAAAACTGCTTGTTTACATGGCTAGCTTTCAGACAGCTAACCATGGATGAGGAGAACTACATCCTGAAACTATGCCGGCCCAGCAAAATGATGGATGATTGTGGCAGATGTCTGTCATGGCTAGCCTAATCCTGTTCTGGGAAAGAACAGCAAGAGAAGAAAACATACGGTGAAGCTAGTATGTAAAAACACCTATGCCACTGACCTAGATCTCCTAGAGAGCTCATACTCTGGTTAATAGCATGTGCTAAAGCTGATGCTATGACATTTGAACAGCTAGCATTACCTGTGCTAGCTTAGATTAGGTTAACCAGAGTATCATAGCACATGGTACCTTCATTTTACTTATTGACTTGTTGTACTGGTTTAACTTTCTCCAACTTAGTGCATTTTGTTTGCATGTCACACAGTCAACTTTTCTTCAGAGAAAAGCTGCACATATTTACATTATTTATGATTATCTTCCAACATTTTTTTGCATTTGTTTTTTATTATACTGATTTGTGTTCCCAGTCTATCCATACCACTTTACTTTGGTTCATTCCCTATTAAAATAGTCTAAAACTTCCTGCAATAACATTCTCAAAACATAGTTACTCACAAAGGTTTTACTACAAAAGTTGGTGTAATTACCCGATCAATATGACAATTGTACACTGCAGTGTTTGGGATGATTATTGAGGAATTCTGTAGCAATTTTAAATAAGAGTGGTTGGTTTGTTTGTGAGTTATTATGTCCTTCTTTTATTGCCACAATCACATCTGCAAACAATAATCCTCCTATTTTGTCCTCTGAGCGTTCAGTTATGGTTCATGAAAAGCTGCCATTTTATTTCTCTTTTCCCACTGCTCCCATCTTATAAACTGCTCCATTATTTAGATTGTCTTTACTCTGTGATGTTTTCACATATGCACCCCTGCAGTATACACAACAATTTCTCTAAAAACAGATATTCCTCTTGTAACACTTAACAAGTGATAAGTGTTATAACAGGATTTTAGTCAGAACCCTTCAATGTTGTGTTCATATGATCCATTTTCATTTACAAAAAGACTTACAGTGTTAGCAGAGTCACAACCTCTTTAATAAGGTATATGGGGGTAAAGAGGACATGATGGATGCAGAGTGAGTTACACCGCAAAGCTGACAATGGTAAGGGCATGTTATCTGGATCTGCTCTGTCTGAGGCAGAATTGCTCATTTTCACTGAACTGCAAATTCTTCCTTAATGCTGATACACATACATGAGTGGAAATTCTACAATCAGGGTATGTTTACACTGCATGCAGAGATGTTACAGCCTGGGTAAAAACCTAAAGGTATTAGTGCAAAAACATAGAAAGCTTGTGGCTCAGTACTGCTGTTTGTCAGAAGTTATGCTCAAATTATGCCTCAAATAATAAGCTGAAACTGAAAACAGATCAGAAACGTGGAGGCATAGAGAGAGACTAAAATGAAGTTAGGCTGAGGCATTTTCTTTTGACTTGCTACGATTGTTTGTTTAGTAAATTCTGAACAAATTGTAGCCTAACATCAGTAGGAAAATATTTGTGATTGACTGACAAAAATACAGTTGCGTTAATGGAAACTCTGACTTAACCTCATAAAGTAACTCATTTCCAGAAGCCAGCTTTTTCAGCTGATGCATACCTTCACTCTGTTGAAGCCCAGTTTCCTCCCTGTAGTCACTGAACCAATTGTTCTGATTTAGGTCTGCCTGAGGGAAAAAAAAAAAAAAAGAAAAAAAAAAAAACCAAAAAGAAAAAAACCCCAACCAGGTAAAAATGTATCTGGGACTGTTTAGCTGTACTTCCTGTATATTTTACTGGGCATCTTCATTACTTTAGTTTGTAACGTTCAGTATCTGTAAACTGTTCTGAACCAGAGTCCACAATTTGGAAATGGTATTAACTTTTAAGCTGTTGTCAGCAGTGCAATGGTTAAGTACTGTTCAGGTACTGAAAGCAAAAAAGTTGGCAGAGTGATGTCCTGTCTTTGCTGAGAAGGTTCATGGCCAACTTTGCTCAGCTAGCCCAACAACACTTAGTGCAGCTGTGCTCTCCAGTACAGTGAGACCAGCGAAGCTTAGAGTTTGTTTAATTAGGAAGCTTAGAGAAAAACTTCCCTCAGTGAAGTAAAAGGAGTCACTGAAGACCATGCAGGTTAGAAGTGAAATGTATAGGAACCAAAATTTTGTTTCAAGTTTTATTCATAACAATCCTTCCAGAGCTCAAATATGGCTTCAATCAGAAAATAAGAAATGTAGTTGTTCTTCCTGGGCTTACTTTAAATTTTCAGTGTAGCATGCAAAAAAGGGTTGCTTTTCTTTGCGAAGGCTTTAAATTTAAGCACATTAATTCCTTACTGCCACATGACTCCAGAGGTGGAATCCCCACAACAGAACTAAATGAAGCTTTTTAGCTTCCTCAGCATACTGAAGCATATTCCAAAGTATTTGTGTTTAAAGATCACCTGTAGAGCTAACAAAGTTCAATCTGAACTACAGACCTAAGGCAGGTGAACACATATTTTCTGAAAGGAATGAAATGCCAAGTGTCTGTTCTATCTTGACAACAGTCTTACTCTAAGAGCTCAGTTCAACTGCAGAAACACACCACTAGCCCAGATTTAGGCTACACAAGTTTGGTACTGGCTGTATTCCTCCAAGCTTTTAGCTTTGACAAAGATAGGAAGAAAGATAAAGATTTCTTTCTCCTGTCTTAGGACTTCCTTCATATCCCTTGGAAAGAAACTGTAAGATTTTCAGGGAATGCCATTTAAACTGGTTTGTCCATTCTCAGTAAGCATCTGAGAGGATTATACCTTTGTAATATACTGAAATTAGTTGGTTGGTTGTCTGTTTATTGGGGGATTGGGGCAGAATTTGCTTTCCAGAGAAGTAACCATATTGTTTATCTGATATCTGCCTGAAACCCCCTTTTTCAAATGTATTTTGAACCACTTGAGCAATTTATTTAAAGGAACCATGCAAGGTTCAAAATTTCTACAAACTAAATGAGGGGAGAAATTAGGGAGAAAGACCTAAATTAGTGTCTCTTCTAAGGAAAGGCAGGCAGAATTAGTTCCATTGGCCACAGTTTCATGGCCAGAGACTGTACACATCTGCCAGTAACCAGACCACATATAAATATCTCTGTATGCTATGTTCTTTGACCAGGAAAGTGTCCATGGGACAAAAGACAGTTCACAGGAAGCTGAATTTTATTAACTTTGCTGCTCACAGAAAAACTTGCAGTTATAAAGTAGAAGACGGAACTTAGAGAATAGGGGAAAAAAAAATATGAAAGAACATTGTATAGTCTGGCTTCAGAACAATGGTCAAACTTCTAATTTAAAACAGACGTTCTGTACTTAATACTTCATAAACAGATAAAGAAGGAAAAGGAAAACTTATACTTGAAAACTAGTGGACATCTGTCCTGTCAAATGTGTATTTGAAGATTTGGATGATGATCCATTGGATCTGCAGCTTTGGTCTGGAAATCTCATAAAAGCACCCTTTTCTTGTTGTATTTTAAATGCTGTGTGTTTCTGACATCAGCTGAACTGTAGAATTGCTGAGACCTGAACATAAAAATTAATGGGCCATGGAAGAAGTTCAATTAATCACATTTAGACTCTAAAATTTGTTTATTTTCATTTACACACTTTGGATTTTCAAATATCCTAGTTTACAGAAAAAAAACTTTTGAAAGGAGGAAACTCAGCTAAGCACCAATGCAACCCAGGTACCATGAACTTGCTTTAGAAGTAATATACCACTGAGTTCAGTGGAACTGGGGGATGGACACAGTGTTTTTGCACAACAATTTCAAACTAAGTATCAGGGCCCTCTCTCACTTTCATGCTGCAGATTTTTGAGCAGATAAATTGTTAATGTGGGGAGGACAAGTCAAATCCAATGAGACTGTTTAAGCCAGCAAGTGATTTTCCTCTGAGTCCAATGGACTGGGAATCAAGCACACATTCCCTCCTTGAGCAACTGCTGCTTCAGCAACTTGAAAATTTTGTTCTGAGTAGGAACAAGGAATGCAAGGAGGCCTCCAAAGCAGACAGGGAACCAAAATTCTTAGGCTGCACTGTCTACCCTCTCAGAGGACTTCAGGCTCTTGCCAAAACAGATCTATTTGGAAGTGTGTTTTGCCAGGTCATCTTTTACTTTCTTAAAGAAAACTGAATTCAAAAAATAAGCATAGTCCTATAACAACAGCCACCCAGGTGGGTATGAACCTTACATAATTCTTTGGTTTATGCAAATTCCTCTAATCATTTTACCTACACATGTATTTTTACCTGTTAATATAATTTTGTTAGACATCTTGGGGCAGATTTTCAGCTTCTCTCTGAGAATCTATTACACTATACATTTCATGTAGTTCATCTATGAAGAAAAGTAGACAATGACTTTGATTACTCAATTTGGGAATACACCTGACCCACAAAACCATGTTCTACATTTAGCCCCTGAACTATAGGAACTATGGGATTATTCACAAATTTGAAATTAAGCATATGCTTCCGCACATCGTTGGGTCATAAATTAGAGTTATGGTTGATCTGTGCCAAGATTCGTATTTGTTCTCTTAAAGAAACAGGAACAAACTATAAACCTTACACGTGGAGGCTAATATGAGCTTTTTTCACATTCAGGAAAGAAGGATTGGGATTTGATTGAATACTTTCTCTTATTCACTATTAGAGGAATCTATTGTCTTTTTTAACAGCACATAATATTTTCCCATGTTATGTTACTGCAATTAGTAGAATTTGTTTAAGACTTGATAAGTTATTAATGCATAATAAAATATTGTCAGTAAAAAAAGATAGTCATACTTAAAATTTAGATTAGCAATCAAAACTTAGAAAATAAAAATGTCTTTTGTATCATAGATGTAAAGGTAAGTAGTTTAAAAGCAGAGCTTTCATTTTATTTCATTTAATCCAGGAGTACTTAGACTAGTCTCTTAATTCTGTTTTTAATCAGCTTTTACAAAGAACATTTCAGAGAAACAAAGAATATCAACTAAGATTGTGAGAAAGAAATATTAGTGAGCATTGTGACTAAACACAGTGTTATGAAAATATTACTGAAGGTAATTTAGTACCTTTTTCCTATTCTGTTCCCTTCCTTCCTTTTCCTTCCACCTTTTTAATAATGTTACATGTACCTTATAGGTTTCATAGTGGCAGACTATTGATTAAAAAATATGAAGTAGTTGTGATCTGAATTATTGCACTGAGACAGTGATTTAAGGAAGTAATTTTTTTTTATGCATTCCATGGTTTTTTCATAATTAAAAGGAAAATGCCAGGAAAAGAGGAAGTCTCAGGCAGCCCACAGTAGACTTCTGTTTCTACTTCTATAACTGGATCATTCAATTAGTTTAGGATTATAATTATGGTATGGTTGCACTCAGTGTGGAAATGGTTTAATGTGTTTTTTAAGACATTTTGGTAGCTGTTCCCCACCTCTGAAAACCGAGAACATGTATATGCATCCTGTAAGTTCATCTATTTTGGCCTTAGAAAGAATTAGTCTCTTCTATCTTTTGTTTGGGTTAGTAATGGATGTTAAAGTTCTATGTAAACTAACTGGTGTAATTAAAATAAAGATTGAGTCACTTGTTTGGGACAAAGGAAAAAGGAACGAAGTTCTGCAAGTTGAGCAACTATTTCTAGGGTGCTGCATATAAGGGATGAAGGAAAATCATCATAGAACAAAGAATGTAGCACAGTGCTGCATCAGCAGTGATGGTAGAATAGAGAAGTTGATTGCTCAACATTAAATGCCAAATACAATGCACACAGAAAGCCTTCTTCCTTCACCAGCACAGATCTAGAAGCAGGAAAAGAAAAAAACAAAACAAATTAGGAAGAATTTGCGTCAAGGGTGACAACCACATTGCTGTTAAGAATGACTCACATCTGCTCCTCTGTAAGATATTTAGGAAGCAATTTTACATGTGTTAAGCACAACAATACTTGTCCAGTAGCTAATATGTGCTTGTGCACTTTTTTCAGTGGGTCCAGAGCACTCAGTGCTGTTAAGTGCTGTGCCTTTACAACAAAGACTGCCAGGATTGTTCCATAATATAGACCAGAACCAATCCTGTCTTGAGCAGAAAATGTTATAAATAAAAATGCGAACAAGATGTTGGCTGATTATTAGCAAATACAGCTGAATGTAGAATGTTCTGCAGTGAGTCCTCCCTTCGTCAACTTATTTTGTTTTATTTCTCATTCTCTAGGTGCTGTCTGGACTTGATCGTGCACAATAGAAGTATTGGTCTCACACTTAAAAATGAGAGCTTAGGGGACCTGGCTCAGCCAGAATTACCAGTCTCTGGAGAGAGCAGAGAGCATCATTGTGATTTCTTAAATGGATGTACTCAGAATGTTCATATTTTAACTTCTGGAGTAAACATCATTTGCTTATTAAGGAGCAAATATGATCGCAACTGCCTTCAGGAATGTTCTGTTTTCACAAAGCTCAGCTGTGAAAGAACTAGGATTGATGGCCTGCAAAGACTTGTCCAATAATTTCTGCCGTGTTTTTTTTCTTGCTGCAGACCTTGTTTCAGGGCTCAAGATTTAGGGGTCCAGTTGCTGCATACTACCACGTATCAAAAGAAAATGCATGTGTGCACAGTCTTGGTCATTAAAAATAAAACCTTACGCTATGATTTCACAAGCAATTGAATCAGTCTAATTGATCACTACAACCATAAGGACTTGTCTTATTCTTGTCCAATCTATTCTTCTTCGTCTTTGCTTTTGCCCTTCTCCCACCCCATCCCCTGCCTCACAACTTTCATAAAAAATGTCCCTGAAAAAATTCAGCATCACTGAGTTGACAGAAAACCATCCACTCCTTTTCATAAGGATATATTTTGCAAAGCTAGTGAGGTAAATCTGCTCATGGTGGGATGTCATGGTTGCTTGTCAGGGTTCAATACTCTCTGGCTAGGTTCCGTTACATATTCCACATGAAGAGAGATTAATGTTTAATACCAAATTTACTTATTTGCATATACTTGACATTACATGGGATTTTGATTTAAGACAGTGATTCAGTGTGCTGAGATCACACTATAAGCACAGTACAGCAATTGCAGATCACACTACAAGCACAGTATAGCAGTTACAACAGAGTTAAATTAAAATGCAGAAGTGATTCCTACTACTAGTGCCTGTAGGCTCACCATCATGACACTGGGCAACCGCAATTCCCAGAAAAGAATACGTGGAATATCTATCTTCTCTGAGCCTTACATTATAGGAGTTTGGTGGTCAGTCACAGTGCTGCAGCTGATACACAATAAGCACAGGGAGCCCAGATCAGGGAGCAAGAAAAGGAGTGGAAGGGATTGGGAAGTGTGAGATGCCAAGCCAATTTATCTGGCCTCATGAAATTGCAGCCCTATTTTAACCCACCATCCTTGTGGACTAAATAACTGTTACCCAGTGCTGAGAGGTACACAGAATTGTAATCACACACAAATTATACATTCTCTGTCCTGCACTTCTAGCATGGTCTAGCATCTGTATTTTCCCTACTATACCATCTATCACCAATTTCTAGAAACATGATCCTGAAAATCAACTTCTCTTGGACAAGGAAGATGGAAATGAATTCTTATTGCCTGTTGTCAACCTCTGCTGTTCAAATCCATCAGAGGTAGTCCTAAGTCTGACTTTCTGGATACATCCTCGTGGAAGGTTTCAGAAGCACAGATACACTCATGCCAGTGGTAAGTAGACTGACTAGCCTACTTCCAAAACTAACCTACTTTAAGCAGGAGGGATCTCTGAAATACCTGATTTACCCTGCTTTTCAGGTCGATTCTTTGTGGAAATCTGAATCCACAATTTCAGCATCACTGCCAATTGTGGCCAGTCCAAGGAGTGACATCTTGAGCTGAACAGCAATACAAAGCACAAACACATCATCAGGTTGGCTCTGACAGAAGTTTTCCATGTTTTCCAACTTCAAAGCAAGACCACTAATATCAGTCTGCAGCAGCAGTTCTAGAGAAACTATGCGGGTATTTGTTAGTTATGGAAAAGATATTTTAAAACAAGAAGCTGTTGGCTCAGCTCACCCTCATAAGGACAATCAGAATGGCAGCCTAGAGTCTGAATTCATTAATTTATAAACCAGAAAAAAAAATCTTTACAGTTGGCTGTAGCCAGATTTCATTTACTGCTGGCTTCTGGCAAGCATTTTCTACTCACCCGATTTCCATCTTTTGCATTTATCTCCTCAAAAAGGCAAAAAGTCAAACTTGGCAAGCCCTCAGTTAGCATGCTGGTACCCCCTTTCTCCTCCACCTACTACAGTTACCTGGAAGCTAGCTACAGCTGTCAGTGCTTGTAAAGAAGTAATGTGCTAAATTTTTGGTTTGCAATATTTTCATATATTACAAAATATGGATTATTTTCTCAAAGAAAAGTCCTGTATGTCCTAATAGCTTGAGTTTGGACCATTTTAGAAAAGAGTTTTTTATCATCCTCATAAAGTAAAAGGGGAAATGAAGCTTGCAGTTGAAAAGTAGTTTGGACTTGTCACTCAGTCAGTCAATAGCAGGGAAATGTTTTGGACTCCTCTCTTTGCTCAGAGATTAGTGCCTTCACCAGTTTGAACATTCCTTGACTCTGCTTGGTGACTTTTGCCATTCTTTAAAAAGATGTGGGAAGTCACATATGGAGTAGTGATTTGCCATGGGATATTTCACTGAAATGAAAATAAGTCACTATGTAAGTCCAGACCCATAAAGTATGATAAGATTCCATAAACAGACATTCCTGTGCCATAGGTTATCCAGAAGTTCTACAGGGGGATGGCAAACAAGACACAGGATGCATGGGAGACCTGTGTCTTTCTGGACTACCACCTGTATTCCATGCAGACTATCTTGGGGCATCTAAAAAGGCAAAGCACACCCATGTTTAACCAACTGCATTGAGATCAGGACATCTGCCTTTATATTTCAAGGACACTGAAAGGAAAGGGACATAAAAAAAATCTCATGTCAGTGCTTAAATACAGTCCACAACTTATGTCTAGAATATGTGCTTTGTATAGCCAGTGCTTGCCAAGAATTACCTCTGAGAGAAGACAATGACTGTCATAACTAATACAGCTCTAGGCAAACTCTGACTTCACAATGAGACCCAGTGCAACTGTACTGCCTCAACTGGTTTTTTATTGTTTGTTTGTTTGGAGTTTGTTGGTTTTGTTTTTTGGTTTTTGGGTTTGGTCTTTTTTCTGCTTTAATTGTTAAGTATCTTTTGTACAATACTGGGAGAAAACTCGTGTTAGGAAATGCCAGTGTGTGGGTTGCCCATGCAATCTTAAAGCATCTTCCTCATTTTACAGTGAAAGCTTTAATTTCACGACCATGGAACATTTGTTATGTGTCACAAATCCCTTGCCTCACTGGAGAAAGATTACACATAACTGACAAGCAAGGTAGGGTTCTTATCATGTTTTCAAGACACTAGCTGACATGCTTTCTTAAAAATGTCAGACTACAACTTGGACTTGCTCTATCACACTTCTGCCACACTGGGCATGATTCACCCAAAATGAGGGACCAGAGTAGAGAAGTAAATGAAGATGGTTTGAGAACCTGAATTCTTATATCTCCTGTCTTAAGCTCTTCAGTTTGATCATTGTTTTCTTCCTTAGTTCTTCTATAAGTAAAAAACCAAAGAAAGAATAATAAGGTCTCTGCCAAAACTTTGCAAGAATGGAGTGCCACTGAACAATTGAGTTAAACTAATAATTTAAAACCACACTTTTTTTAGTGTCTGCTTCATGAGGTTTGAAAATTGATCTGTTTTAATTACAAATAAAAGCCTCAAAAGCCTTTCACATGAAGTTGATATTATGAAATCTCTTCACACACAGCAATGTAAACTTAGTTACAACAGTTTTTCTCACAAGTAATGTAGCTGGATTTCGGTTGAATATGGCTCTTTGAGGTCTAGCATTAGGCATGTACATGCATTGTCTCATTACCACCTTGTGCATCTCTGCCATCCTGCCTTTGTCCATTAATTATTTTTGTTTTGTGTAAAGACTATAAGGCTTGATAAGTCAGACATCAGCCTTCTGGTCTATATTTGCACAGAAATCAGCCAAAAGGATTGAGGACTTGGTTTGTAAGACACCATCAGAAATAACAGAAAAACCTCCTTCATCATAGTCCATACAGAAATTAATTCATAGCAGACCCTCTAAAAAAAAAAAATTGAGTGGGGGGCATTGTTATTCAGCTTTGCTCTGAGGACGAGCTTTACTATTCTGCCCAGTGAAACCTTCAGGAGGAATTGTTCTGCAAATATCTATTTCTTTGCAATGGAACACATTACTTGTTGCTTCTGCCCGTGCTCTAATAGACAAATTATGCTGTGCATCTAATAGGAAGAATTGCGTAACTGTAAAAGACAGTGGTTACTAAAGGACTAATTAGTGCATAAGTACCAATCACAGCCACAAGAACTGGAAAAGGAATTTGTTATAAAGGTTTTGTATTCATCCATTCTAGATAAAAGCAGATGTAGTGATCATATTGGAACTGATGGCATTTGGCTTGTACAAAGCATAAGAAACCCTTTGTTGTGATACTGCTAGTTCTGGCATGTGAAGAACTGCTTATTTACTGAGACCAAAGCCTTCTGAAATTGTGAGAGGTTCGCTTCTCCAATTAGATGTGCTTAATTTACTCTCAATGTACTATTTGTCTGTAAGAAATAGCCCATCCATCCAGAAAAACTGTTTCTGTTGTGTAAAGTAAAACTCGACCGGATTTCTAATAGGAGATGTTCTGCATCAGTTGTCTAGTTAAAGATGAACTAAAGAACTGCATTGTCTGCCAAGACCTGAGTTCAAGGAGCCTGTGTCCCCTGTACAATTGTTGATGATGTTTTTATCAACCAAGCGAGTGGGAGGCTGTATCCTTTGTTCTTATTCAGGGCATAAACTGTGCAGATATATGTCTCGTGGTGCTATTTGCACATGTATGTGCAAAACAGGGGGACAAGTCCATAGTCCCTCCTGCCCTCAGAAGAACTAAAATGTAGCTCCTGGACTATTTTATCTATATGAAATAGCTACACTTATTATCAGCACCAGCTGTGCTGCAAAGGGACTCAGTCATTGGCACCTCTAAGAGATAAAAGCAAAACAGTTTCTAGTTACTGGTTGTAAGGTACTAGAGCTCTCATCTATACTCAGATGTAGGACTGTTTATTTCAGGTATGTAAAAACAAATGCTCCAGAATTCTCTTTCCTTATTCCTCTGCTATCAATCTAATGCCACTACACAGCCTGAGGTTTCTCTAAACTCCTGGTTAGAATTTGCCCAGGGAAAATGTATCAGTAAAGTAAGGTATGAAGAAGCCAATATGTAATATCATCAGGAAGCTGTAATTCTTGGGAAAACAGCAAACATCCTTATGGGTCCTGTACCAGTGAAATTTGTCTTCTCCCACTTGTAAACCCAAGTTTTTGAGAATCACATCTGCTTTCTCTATGACATATCTTGATCTGGGTTTGCAGTCATGTTAGACCAATGCACCTTTCACAGCAGGAACCTGTCTCTACTTATGATATGTTTTCATACTATTCAGAAGTGATGATCTGGACCATTTTCTCTGGCTGGTACTCAGTATTTGTCTTTCAATCCCCTTCCCATCCAGGTAGCATTACAGCAATTTATCTTTCTTAAGGCTTTTTAAGGGTGATTCCAGAGCCTTGGGTGAGAAATGCTGGCACCTGCATGCACCTCTGAAGAAGGCTAAGCAGGAGAGAGCAACTGATGTGTATATTTCTCCTGATGGCCCATTCTGACGCTGAAGTGTGGAGCAGACATGATGTTTTCACCTCACTGCCTGTCCCCATGAAAGCATGCTGGTAGCTAGAGACTGGTTTTGAACAGAGCTCATGTGCAGAGATATATTTTAATGTTTGTCCTTTGTTCAGTGCACATGATCCATATGACTCAACACCTACACCATACTGATTTGGTACGCTAATTGTTTAAAATTCAAATTTTCTCCTTAATGTTGGTGAAAGCCATAAGAAGATCCTTATGGCATAAATCCACAGAGAGAATGAGTGCTATGAGCTAAACCAGAGATGAAATGAACAATTAATGAGTAGTTGTGAGATGAAAATACCCATTCACAGAATTTGGCCTGCTGTTCCCTATTAATTTCGCATAGAAACAGGTCTCTTTTTGTCTCAACTCCCTTCTCCGTATTGTTCTACTCAGTTGTACATGTTAAAGCATCTTCTAGGAATGTCACACCTGATTAATAAACTTCGAGGACTTTTAAATCAAAAAAACGTAGTTTTGCAAACAAATTTTATTACACAGTTTATTTCACAGCCATTAAAAATAATCTACACACAAAGAAGTGCGAGACTTAAACATAGTTAGATATTTTAAGTTTCTTCTTTTACTTGCACTGGTCAAGGAACAATCAACATTGGCCTCAATTCCCTCTTCTGTGTCAAAAATCTTCTTCTTTGTGTTCAATTTACTTACTCATTTTGACAGTGTCTCTGATTATAAAACAAACAAAAAACCCTGTCACATTGTGAAACAATAAGATTAAGGTCTTTAATATGCATCTGATATCAAACCATTTTTCAGAGTTATCATTTGATATTTTTTCTCTCCCTTATGAGCATTATTGCCTGCAAATTTGTTCTCTTGTAAAAAACCACAAATATATACATTGAGAGTGCATTTTAAATACCAAATATTCTTTTCAGAATGCATCTTAGTGGTTTGCAATACATCCAAGAAGTTCAGAATACTCCAGGATTCTCCTCACTGACCTAGCTGAGTTAAGCACACTAGGGAAAACATATGTATTTCTGCTTATCATGTAGGTTTTGCTGGACAAATGACATTATAAGTTTAATGTTAAAAATTAATATGAAATCAGTAAGTTCATACAAGGGGATGATCTGTAAACTCCACATTGTGGCTGTGATCCTGATCATGGTTTAGAGACACAAGCCATTTTTCCCTATCTGGGTTTACCTGGAGCTGATTATCAGATCAGAATTGGAACCTACTTTTAGAGTATGTAATGCACTGTATCACAATAACTATGAATTAGCATCAAAACTGAGGTTGAATGCACCTAGAAGAACAGTGTATCTGGGTTGCCATCAGAGTGGATGTCCAGGCTCTTCATAACTCAAAGACACATTCAAACGATGGCAGCATCTCAGTGCAGTGTCAGCAGTTCTTCGTGTATTTGTCCTTGTTTCTTGTTCTGTGCTTGTTTCTTGTTCTGTGCTTGTTTCTTGGGTTTTTTGCAAGAAGCAGTCTACCAGTCTGTAGGAATAATAGAGATGAAATCCTGCTAATCTGATCTTAACTTTGAAGTTTGTGTAGGAATCCAGGATTACACCAATACCCAGGCCCCCAAACTATATTTCTGAAGACACAAGGAAATGATACAGATTTCATTTTTGGCTCTAGTTTGATTAAAATGTAAAAGCCTACAAACTGCTTTTTTGCAGCAAATCTGATTTGGCTATCAAAATACGAGAGTGAAAACGTTATTGTCCTAAGGAGAACACATGACAATATGGGAACTTCCATCCAAAATTTCCCGGAACTGTAATCCTTATGTTTAAGTGCTGATATTAAGAAATACTACTTCTTCATGCACTCAAAAGTAAAGCTGCACTCCCACGGCTTGCGTCTCTGTTTCTTTCTCTTCCCACCCTTCTCACAGCATGAAAGCAGCTCTGGAGAGTGCCTCACTCTTAAGTTCTAAGAGCAACCTCAAAGAAGTGAAACAACAGGCCAAAATATATTGTCACATCTGCCATTGCATTTTCTTTTCTTCTTCTTTTTTTTTTTTTAACAATAATTTATGGCATATTTCTGTCTCCCCTCAGATGTTCTTTTACTCTGTATAACATACTGCTCAGTCAAGTCATAACTATTTGTGTTTAAGGATGACAGAACATATCCATCTTCTCCACTCAAATGATGAAAAGCAACATGTTGCTCTTCTAACAAACTTTTCTTGAAGTGCTTGAACTCACCTTCAGTTAACCAATATTAACCCACACAAAAGAGAGGGGAGGGAAGGCTTTTAGTTTATCACTTAACTTGGAACAAAGGGAAAAAATTAATGTCTTGCAAACAGTAATTATTTTTCTGTGATAGAGACACTATTCTGTGGAGAATCATCCTTGTCTAAATAAAATGACCTTTATTGATTTAATTTAAAACTCTTTATTGTCCTAGCTAAATTAAATAAATGGAACTGCTACAGCTCAGAGGAGTTTATCACATCATCAGAACATTAAGTTCCTAGATGACTGCATCTTGGAATTACATTAAAAAGTTAGTTTCAGAAGTTTTAAGAATGCGAATGGACTTCAGTAGGACCGTTGAGAAAAGGCTTTATTCCAGCAAAGAATTTCTAAAAGTGTGCACCATTGTCTCCCAAGCTGAAAATATCTCTAAAAGATGCAACTGTGGTACATATCTAACCACTGACATCTGCGTAAGCTATTAAATGGGAATACTTTTACAAATCAGATGCAGATAAAATTCCCAAGAAAGTGGCCTCCAACATCTGTACTCTCCTGTGGATTATGCCTCATATAGTATTCTGGAAGACATGAACAGAGAGACACAGAATTCCTTTATATATTTCAGGGTATGCCTATTGCTTTGTTTCATTTTCTCAAAAGTGAATATAATAAAAATAATAATATTTT
>NW_009927880.1:2872-48790 GCF_000696875.1 Nestor notabilis | reverse complement strand
CCCCGGTTTATTTTTACCCGCGGTGCACCTCTGCCTGTCCCTTTATGCGCGCAGCCTTGCACAGGGCTTCTTGCCGAGCATGTCTTTGTAGAAATGCACTGCGTGCGTGCTGCGTGTCGGGCTGGTGTGCCTGTGGATGTGTGCGTGAAGACATCCCCTCTTGCAAATGCAGACCCCGCAGGATGCATCTCTTTGTACGTGCAACACATGCCTCTTCTCACAGCCATTAACTGATGAAACGCCACTCCGGCAGCTGTGCAATTAGAATTTCTGGATTGCCAGCCCTCAGTTTCGTTATGGCTACTTAGGGCAGATCTTGATCCTGTGTTTGGGCTGTCGTGTGGCATTGAATACTCATTTGTAGACTGTTTCTAGTTTTTGCTGTGAATGCAAATCTATAAAGGATGCTGACTACACCTCATAGGCTGGAAACGTAGAGAAGTATATATTTTAAAAGCTTAATTTGGACTCTTGTAAGGAAAAAATGAACGAGATGCGTTTTTTAAAAACATTTGCATTCTGATACTGCCCTATGCATCCCTGTAAGGTGATAACGTTGGAGTCCCATTCTCAGTGTCTCTGATTTGCTGGGTCAGATTCTGCACTGGTGTGAATATCATGCCTGGTCTAGCAGCCTGGGTGGCCCATCGGGAGAATGTTTTGTCCCTTTTCAGGCAATAACGTCAGGCTTATTGCTTCTGCTCTGACTCAGGTTTTGTTCCTATTGATCTGGCCTGCTGCTCTACATACAAATTTCAAATCTAGGCCTACTGTGCTGTAAAAGCTAGCTTTGCTGGCACTTGACCAGGTTCAGATTGGTGCTTGAGTGAGATGAATATCTAGTGATTCTAAGAGGTTCTCTGGGAATGGTTATGATATTGGTGAAGTCTGAGGGTGGCAAGCTGGTAACTGTTGAAGAGGGCATAAGGCATAAGTGCTCTAGAAGTAGCTCCATAGTAACCCAAAGACACCGTGGGCACCTCAATACAAGAAGGACATCACAGTGTGTCCAGAGGAGGACAACCAAGATGGTGGAAGGTCTTGAGGGCAAGACTTCGGAGGGATGGCTGAGGTTGCTTGGTTTCTTCAGCCTGGAGAAGAGTAGACTGAGGGTAACCTCATCACAGTCTACGCCTTCCTCAAGGGGGGGCAGTGGAGGGAGAAGTGCTGATCTCCTCTCTCTGGTGACCAGCAACAGGACATGAGGAAATGGAATGAAGCTGTGTCAGGGGAAGTTCAGGTTGGACATTAGGGAAAGGTTCTTCACTGAGAAGGTTGACAGTCCCTGGAACAGACTCCCCAGGGAAGTGGTCATGGCACCAAGCCTGTCAGAGTTTCAGGAGCGTCTTGGTGATGCTCTTAATCATATGGCTTACTGTTAGGTAGTCCTGCAATTAGCAAGGAATGGGACTTGATGATCCTTATGGGTCCCTTCCAACTTGACATAATTCTGTGATTCCAATCAAGTTAATGGGGTTGCAGCCAGTTCCACCCTAGCTTCCAGTGTGAGCAAAATCCCAAGGAGGAGCCTCAGGGAGGAAAGGCTGGAATGTTTCTGTTGCAATTTCCATAGGAGGAGGTGGCTGCCGGGACCTGTTGCCATGATTGCCCCTTTGGCCTTGGCCTTGCCTCAGAAGTGTGGCCGTGTGGTAGACTGCTGGGTTTCACTGGCTGTCAGCAGAGCTCTTAGCTGGAAGGACCAAGCTGCCAGTGACAGATGCTGCAACCTTTCTGACCTGCTGATCTTGGACTGACTGTTGTGTTAGTGCTTTAAGGCAGAGAAACACAGCCCTCACCTTGGAGATGAACTCGAGCCGGGTATTTCCAGTGTTCACCCCAAGCTTAATTTCAGGCTCTGTGATACTGTAAATGCTAATGCACTGCCTCAGCCTCCCTTATAATAACCTTGTCCCTCTCACCTATCGGTGCTTCTGATACCTCCTCTGCTTCCAGAGGCCTTTCCCAGCTAAATAATCTTCTGAATAAGAGCCTCTGTATCCTACTTATTAGGAATTGAACATAAGGTACAGCTGAAACATAGTCGTGTGTTAAGGAAGTGATTGGCTATTGTAATTTGTAAATGTATGCAGGGTTCTGACAAATATTTTATTATCAAGACCTTAACATAGCTGGAAAGATGCTGCATAATCTCTCTGTCATTACGAAGGATAAATGACCTCAAGGTATTCAAGTCAGGAAAAATGCTGTGAAACATAACTGTCAAAATGATGCCCAGAATAATTTTAAATTCTGATTTATATTCATCCATTTAATAGGCAGTTGATGTTGTGTTTTAAAACTTATAAAAATAGTCCTCAAACTGAAAAAAAGGCATGGTGATGGATTCTACTGTTGTAAGGCTGGTATAACTCAGGTGTACCTCAAGCAGTCGAAATCTGAGTAGTTTGTTAATGCTATCTTCCTTTTGTCTCTTCTTTTTAACCAAATTATGGGAGACTGACGAGGCACATAACTTGGCTTTCACTACTGAACTATGGTCATTTTTCATTGTGGTCAATATTTGAGCTTTCTATTTGCTTTGTGAAGTTGTGAGGCAGTGAAATAGTCCTTAGCAGATACCTGAATTTTGGATCACTTTCTAGAGTCGGTCATTCTTTGTATCTTTTGGGTTTCATCAGATTTCTCTTTAATCTTTGTGCATGGTAATGCAATATCTGGATTACAAGACTGCAGAGCAAATGCCTTTGTTTTAAAAAACAATTATTTTACTTAATTTACAATGGCATGTTTGCATTATGTGTTTCTAAATCAATAGCTTGCTCTAATTCCCAGCAGGTAACCTCTTCAGAGCTTGTCTATAAATCTGTATCACTTGAAGATCTGGTCTTTACCAGATTATAAGAAATTTATCTTGCCATCCTCAGAGATGGACTCTCTGCTGCCTTCTTTATAGTAATCATCTGCATCTGTGCAATTCTCTGTGTCATCAGCTCTCAATATCCAGAATCCAAGAGGGTAGAAAAATTTTAATTTAAGTAGTACTTCTAGTTTTTGTGTCTTTAAGGTCTATTTGAATTTCTCCTTTGAAACACAAGGACTAGAAATCTTTGCTCCAGGAGGTGGGGCTCTAAATAGAAAATTCAACAGCATGTTGGAAGAGTCACGAAAAAGCTCTATGGCCTAGTGTCACTGAACACTGTCATACAGCTTCTTTGTAAACGACAGAAAACCAGTCTGGATTGCAGTGTGCAATTTGGATTCTAATACATCTGATGAACTTTAAGGGAAAAATAATGATGTGTGCACTTTCAGGAATGCAGGCTTTTCACTCATCTCACTAAATTCTGTGGTGCTGTAGGATTTGCTTGCCATGCATTTCGATCACTGGTGGGTAGCTGAGAAACTGTCACACATGCTGGAAACTCTAGGACCTGTGTTTTATTTGGAAGACAATATTTGGAGATCACAGCAAGTTCCTGATGTTCAACAGTCTGAATCAGTGGCTGTCAGGAGAGAAGCAAAGTGAACTCATCCATGTCACTGTCCACATAGTATAGTTAAATAAGAAAGAGACAAATGAGCACAGCAAACATTTTAGTACATGACTGCATAGTTAAGAGTTTATTAAACACCAACAAATAAGCAGTACAAATGAAGACTGGAGGGACCACAATTCCATTTCTAACCTTGAATGAAATGTGACTCTGGTGAATAGCAAAGCAAACTGATGTACCTGGGAAAGAAAATTGTTCAAATAGAAGAGCTGCCATAGTATGCCAGGTCTTCTTCTAAGTTAATGATGATGCAAAATATAACATTATCGCAGATTATTTTATCAGAAATAACAAAATTAATTATTTGAATTAATTGATGCCAAATGCACGTTGTCTGTCATTGCCACTTCATGCATTCCTCCCATCTCCAGTAGGAGGTAACATCTCACAGTTACTGTGTAACACCTGTACGCCATTTGTTAAGCTATTTGTTGTGTTTTGTTAAAATTGTTTATTATAATATTCTTTGAAGTGTTTGGGGGAAAGACTTGTTTAACTTTGCATTGCGTGGACTGTAAACAAAAGGTCTAAGTAACATGGCAATTAAAACTGAGAAAAAGAAGAAGAAACAACAGCTGTTAAAAATTGCATTGAGGTCCCAGCTGGTTTAGGGTAATCAATAATGACCAAGTAAATAAAGTTGGGAGAAATGGTGGAGGCAGAGCTTCTGGGTGCTGGTTTGCTAAAATTCACTAAGTTGGGTTTTTTAAAATGGATGCAGAATATTTATGTCTATGGTGTATGCAAAATTGTTGGAACTTTTAATGTTAGAGGTAATAGGAATTAAAATCATGTTCTAATTAAAAAAATGTTCTGTTTTGCTGGTATTTGGGGTAGGCTTGATGTATAAATATTTTAGTGATTAATTTGAAAAAGATTTAAGATTGTATTAATACATAATATACACTTATATTTTCATGAACATGAATGTTACTTTTGTTCCTGGAGTTCTGTAATTTGTAGATAAGTCCTTGGGCTTTTTTTATACTGTATTTATTTGTACTTAATATTCAAGGTTCTGCAAGCTGCTCTATTCCACCTCTGTGCAGTGGTGAGGAACAAAATGAGATGCAGTCGTTTTTGGAGAATCAGCTAGGAGAATCTGCTTTAATTTAATACAACCCTTAGTAACATCTCCTTCTCATCTCCTCTCTCTGTTGGGAAATTATAATCAGTCTCAGATGAACAAAGAGTATATGGGGACTGTTGCACTTGAAGAACATCGAGTAATTTACAGCTGAAAGAACAATTCTGCTGGTTACTATTTGGTAGCAGCAAAAGGTTGCATTAATTAATTTGGAAATGCTTTGTGAACCTGTAAGTTTAGGGTGTGTCCAGTAAGTGTTCCAGAGGCGCAGCTGATAGCTGATACACATCTGTGCATATTCAGTGGTAAGTATTGCTGACCTAGTGGCATTCAGCCCATGTTTGCCAGGTTCTGTGTTAGCAGACCCTTTTGAACTGTGTCACGTATTTCTTTGTGGGTCACAGCATGACCTACATGTTGCTATTTTCTTGGAATGTGCAGTCAGTATTGGTGATCTGCATGGTAGCCTGTGTGAGGTGAACTCAATGAAGATGTAAGCATTGTTCTTGGAAATCGGTTTGAAATTCTATACTATAGCTTAATGCCTGTGAAAGTCTCTGTGAAATTACCATAAAATATTTTTCTGGCTTCAGATGCAGCCTTATTGGAAATCTGTGTGTTCAGGACACTATCCTGGATGTCTTACAAGTGAAACCTCTTAATTTTTTCAATTTTGTCATGTATGAACCAGCATCTCAGCTGGGTTTAATGGGTGGTGTTTCATGCTTATGCTTTTTCTGGCTGAGAATACGACCCATCACCCGCTGACGTGGGAAGAGAATGCTGCTACCCTGATCAATATTAGCTGATGCTTCCATTTTTAAAGCAGCACAGTTCAGCTAAAAATCATCCTGTGAATTTCAGGGCTAGTTTTTTAAGTAGTAAACTGTAAGGATAAATGCTACATTTAACATGAGTTTCACTTTATGCTTGGTTGTTTATTTGTTCTTCCCATGACGAGTAGAGCTGTTTAAGTCAGCATGTGTGCTGTTATGTAGTATGTTTTCATTGTATTCGTTTTGTTGAGAGGGCAGGGAATGACAGTTATTTGTCATTCAATTGATCAATGTTACTAATGGAAAATGACATCTAATGTTATCTGATGAAAGTCCAGTTTCAGACGTTTGCTGAAGAGCTCACAGACTGCGATGTTGAAGGAACCTATCTTTCAACATATGAGAGAAGAGTAAGAAACACAACAATTCAGAAATTAAAAACACCGACTCTGGTCAGAGTGTATTCATAAGTGAATAATCTTGAGTGTTTCTAGTGAATGTTGCTTGTAATGTTTCTATTTTTAAAGGTGTTTTGACTCTGAAAGATGGATAGAAGTGGCTAATCGGAAATTCACATACGTGTTTACATTTC
The DNA here is from genome assembly GCF_000696875.1 of Nestor notabilis. Classification (NCBI taxonomy): domain Eukaryota; kingdom Metazoa; phylum Chordata; class Aves; order Psittaciformes; family Psittacidae; genus Nestor; species Nestor notabilis. The sequence goes on along the minus strand of NW_009927880.1, from coordinate 42,820 downwards.
TGCTGAAAAGCTGGTGTGAAGAGACAAACTGTAATTCATGGTGGCTTAGTTTTTGCTACACTTCCCCGGTAATGGGAACACTGAGGTCCCTTTCCCAGAAAATAGAAGGAAAGGGCAAGAGGAATACAGGACAAGGGAAATCAGAGCAATGTGCACATGAGGTTCTGCAAGGCATTGATAGTGACACGGTGGGATAAGAAAATATGTGTGTTCAAGTTACATTGAGCTGCAAGATAAGAAAGTGCAAGAAGGTGCTGATCTGGTTGGAAGGTGTCCAGAAAAGAAAACTATTAATTGTAGAGATCTGCATTGTTAAAAGTGGACACAGGAGGCCAGAAAGCAGATTTTTCTTACTCTGGCATCATTGTCTACCTTCATTGGCTATAGCAGGAGCTGAGCTAAAACCAGCAAAAACTGTTACAAGTTAACTCTCTTACTTTAAAGAGAGAAATTACTCAAATACCTGTCCATCTTTAGTAGTAAACATAAAATATCTTTCTCTGATATTGTAAGACAATAGAAGGAAAGAAAAGGAAGGGTTTCCAGGAGAAAGGTCAGGGAATGAGCTTTTCCTCTCTGCTTGTTTTCTTGTTTATATGCATTTCAATTAAAGGTGGTTCTGCTGGCTTGTTGCAATCAAAATCAAAGAAAAGAGAGCCTGATACTTTAAACTCTGGGAACAGCAATGTTTCTCAGGCTGTCCGTGTTACCTCTGGCAGTGGTTGAGTGTGACCATACTTGCATAAAATGCGCTTAGAAAAACAAGTTATTAGTAAACCAAGAACGGGCCTTGAATAATGCTCAAAGTACAAAACTGCTGAAACATTTTCTTAGACTCCCAGTTTGCAATGAGCTGAGCAGGTTGACAGAGTTCATCCTTTTCCTGACAGTCCTGCCGTTCTTAAACTGTGTGTCTAATCTGTGCCCATGTACATCTTGTGCTGCAAAATAGCCATTCCAGAAAGTTTCCATTGACTTTCAGGATAGGGCAGGATTTCTTGTTTTCACTGGTGGTGTTCTTCTGGGTGTGCATAATGTTACGGCAAGTTCTAGGAAAATAACAGTATGAAACAGATGGTATTTTAGCCACAGAATACCAGAATATTGGTTTAACAAATCTCCTCAGCTTTGATGCAGATAACAATAATGCTTCTGTCCCCTTTTGACGGTTTCCATGGAGCCGGCAGCAACTTGGATAGGGTTTTTTGGTTCATGTTTGAGAGCAAGGGCCAATGGTAATTTTAGCATCATGGCCTGGCAGCACCAGATTCATCCTGTGTTCCTTGTGCAGAGGGATATTGTGGATTCAGTTCTGAAGGTATTTTAATATTCCAAATAAGTTTTGTGGTATTAATTAAAAATCTAACTACAATGCTAAGATTTTTGTGCAGTCAAAATCAGGGGGTGCTTAGGTTTTGTTCTAGAGAGCTGTTTATCATCATTTGGTGGAATAAAACACATGTAAACTACTTGCATGTGAAATTTGCTGTGTTCTGACTGTAAGAAGAAATACAGAACTGAATTGTATAAATGCTGCAAATACTTGCACCAAGTCTGAGCTGAGTTTTTGGGTTCATCTTGGTGCTGAATTATGACATTGTACCAAACATAAATCCTGTTTTAATCAGTTCTCATTAATCCTGTATGCTGCTGTGTGATATAACGCACACAGCATGGAATGTAATAATTAGGGCTTGAATTTTATTCTGAAACAATGCAAAGCTTAGGAGAAACCTGGTAAATAAAAGCCAAAGCAAAGACTTATTTTTTGATATATTCAAAGTCCACTAGCAAAATGAGACAGGTTTTGGAGAGACAGGGGATTGTATATGGCCAGTGTTCCCCTTGTAGCTAACAGAATTGTTGCAGTGATGGGAACTGGTTTATGTGGTGTCCTGGGTTCAGCTGTAGCAGTCATTTGCAGTCATTCTGAGTTACCGGCTGGGCTTAAATCACAACATGTGGAAATGTTATTTCCTTAAAATATTGCTTAAGACCAGATCAGTGAACAAGCATGAATCTAGCTACTGGGATAAGATTTCCAGGAGGTAAGCACTGCAATTACACCTCTAGTTCCAGGGGAGTTTCACCATTTTGTGGGAGTAAGAAATGTCTCAGAATTGTTGCAGATTGTTGGCAGAGATTGTGAAGTAAGCAGAGGCCATGTGGATTTGCTGAGGGTGAAAAGCCTTCACAGTGGTGTTTGCATTAGTTTTCTTAATTTGCATTAAGAACCTGTAAACCCAGGGAAGAACTACTAAAGGCCACAGAGTTTTGTTTCACTAATGCTTACAGAAGAAGCTGTCTTTTTGTCTGACGTAGGGGTGGATATCAGTTTGTATCCCTGAACTGCCATCAAACTTCTCTAAGTAATGGAAAGGCATAACAGCTTGATTTGGGATCTTGACTTGCTGTGTTCAGAAGCTTTGTTTCTAGAGCTGGTACTGGGATCTAGAGCCAGGGTGCTTGGATCAGCACCTTGATTTGGAAAAATCCCTGAGGTTAGGGTTACCTAACCTGAATGCCAGTGCCCTTACCTGGTGGAGAGTTGGGTCAGTGGGGCTTCCAATTAGCATGTTACTAATCACTGTCTTGACTTTGGGCCCTGAAGAAAGCAAGTTTAGGTTAGAGCTTCTGCTTGTTCCCATCGCTAAATCCATTTCATGTCACTCTCTTCTTGAGCAGAGCCAAATGTCTGGTAGGAGGGCTCCAGCAGGAGTGCTGCATGACTTGTAGTCCCTATGTGCTCCTGTCCTCAGGCAACAGAAAATTAAAGTATGACTGAAAATGAAATATAACCCTTAGAGCGAGCTCAGCTGGGGCGAGATCTTTTGTATAGGCAAGAAAAAGAAAAGCCCCTTTCTTTTAACTGAAATTTCAGATATAAGCAACTTGTTCAGTGATGATAAAATTACTTGTCCATGTGACAAGTTCCTCCTTGGTAGATCAGTGATGATTACACAAATGAGGCAGCTCAAGAATTCCTGATAGTCCTTCCCTAGTGCAGGTGCTGCATTGTCCCCAGAAACTTCCTCCTGTAGACTCTGGAGGATTCAGTCAGAGAATAGAAAGTGTATTCATCTGCTCTGTTACAGGTGACCAGTTGATTCATTGAAAAGGACAGAAGACATGAGCTAGTGCTTGTACCAACAGCAAGTATCCTTTACGTTGTGGTAGGGACTTCTGAGAAAGGTGGATATTACTCCGAAATTCATTCCAGAATTAGCATGCAGTGATGATTTGGTTGTGAAATGCAGGTTTGGCAATACTGCACATTAGAATCCAACCTGACAAGCTGCTTCTTTCTTCTTCCCTTATCTGTGAAGGAGGCACGTCTTTCTTGCCGCTCTGTAGACGAGCTTGAGAATGGAAGGTGGGGAAGAGTGGCTGCTCTCTTTTTTCTTTTTCTTCTTTATGCTGTAAAAACTGTTCTGTTGATGTCAGATGTGGTAAATAAATGTTCATGAAACTCACAGGTGTTGCGAACTGAAGCAACCCTTTTGCTACCTTTTTTTAACATTTAATTAGTGCTTGGCTTGATGGAGTTGCTTGGTTTTGATACAGCTGTTTCATTTTAAGTGTGATAGTATGTAAGTCAAAATAACATTCTTAACAATGATGCACTGATTTCACAATAGCAGGACAATTTCATGAGACAGCTTCAATGTTTCCAAAAGAGAAATATCAAAACTTTTCATTTCTTTACAGTTAGACAGGGAAATTCTTAGTTTTCAAGGGTTTCCATCTACTTAGATTTGACCCCTTTTCTTCCCTCCCCCATCTTGTAGGGCTTCCTAATTTTTATTTTTTTTTTTTTAATGCTGGGAAGGGAAGGGATTTAGAAGTTACCCAGAACGGATTTGTCTGGCAGTATTAATCATGATCTAGTCTAGAATTTCATGCCTTCAGACTCAATAGGGTCAATACAATTTTAGGGACAGATGGCTACCCTCTGGTTAATAGGGTTATATTGTGAATTTATGGTGTTCTGAAGATCTTGATACATTGTGCAGATAATTGTATTTTCTTTATTGATGGTGCTGTGGCCTTTAGGGGGACAAAGAAGTAAAGAATGTTGACAAAGAAAGTAAAGCATAGTGCTGTTAGATTTGGAAACGGAATTATAAGCCTAATGTTTCCTCATTACTTTTAGCAATATGACAAAATGTTATACTTTGTCTACTGCATGTCAGTAAATATTCTTATGGCAGCAGACTTCCATGTGGCTTTTTAATGCATAAATACATGCTTGTCTCTTTGTCAGCATTTTGTGTTCCTAATTCTAACCTAATCTATACTTTAGCATGACTTGTCTGTTTATTGTATTCATGCTGCTATTTACCAGCTGCAGCCTACACTACCTATTCAGCAAAGCAACACTTGAATTCAGATGGGCAGCGTTTGTTTCACTTCTTTTGCTTTGAATCTATAGATACTTCATAGATCTCTTAGCTCAGATACCTTTTTCCTACCTCAAGAAAAGGAATTTCTATTTTGAGATGAGACTGCTGAGTCTGTTCTTGATTTTCACAATAACCCAAGGTGTTGTAGGGTTCCTGTGACTGAATCTGATAAATCACCATTTTGACTTATACATTATATTCATCATGCAGCACCTGTTGGTGAGTATTTTCTGTTGTTCTTTCCTGCTTTCCCTGCACAGAGTTTTGTCAAGCAATTTTCATTTGAATCCCAATCTAGTGTGCTAAATACATCCGTGATTACAATACATGTCATCTTGCAGTCAAGTCTGTGGTAAAGAAAGTTGGAGTGATAGTGAAAAGAGCTCAAACATCTATTCAAGAGGTTATTCAGCAGAGATGAGCTGGGTACTTATGCCCATCTTCAATACACATCTAGAGCAGATGATACCTATACAGCAAAGGGGGCTGTTCAATTATGGTTTATTTTAAACCTAATTTAATATTTAAATTTTAATTGGGCTAAATGATGCTTCTTTGGGTCTCTGTTGGGAGAGGAAATTAAGATATGCTGTTATGAATAATCTGAATGCTGGTTAACACTGCTGAAGTGTTCTTAGTCAAACCAGAGATGAATTCTCAGCCTCTTGCTACCCACCCATCACTGCAGCATTCTAGTACACATGTGGCATTGTTCAAAGAGCAAGAGAAAAAATCACCAGTACATTAATTCATTCATCAAGATGAAAGGCAGAATGGCTGATTAAGATTCTAAGAGTAAATGGAATCCTGTTTCATTATTTTTTCCTAAGTCCCCAGGCTCAGCTGTAAGTACATTTTATGAATTCACTTGCACTGGGAGATGTATTGGTCTCCTACGTGCTGCTCCTATTGCAGTCAATGGCAAAGCTCCCTTAACAATGTACAGACGTACTGGTAAAGTACTTTTCAATTGCAAGTGCTTTTTCATATTTCAAGTAAGATTTTTTGTTTTAAACTGCAGTTTGGTAGACAAGTGGATAACTTCATTTGGAACTTCTTGTTAGAGGGAAGGAATTAGTCTTTCAGTGGTTCTTCACAAAGTCATTTCACAAAAGTGTTTCTCTGAGTTTTGCTATTTCAGATACCTCTTGTGTTTCGTGTCCCTCATGTTAGGCAGCTGTTGTGTAATTTGCAGAGTCTTTCTTCTTGCTATAAACGTACAGCTATGCACATATTCCTTTGTAATGAGGCCTGCAGGGAGAGGCAGTAATGACAGACTAAGTGACTGTGATGACAGTTGTACAGATGCATGCTGTACAAAGTGGACAGCAGCATTGGGGTTAGAAAAGAGGTAGTTTTTCTGTCTTTTGGAAAGTACTTTGTTTACAGTAATTACAGTGTGATTTTTGAAGTTGTAAGATTGTTGGGGCAAAGACCACATCGTAATTTTTCCTCTGTCTTATCCCTATGCTGTGTAATAATGAACTGAAGAAGCCCTAATCTGAGGGTTCATTAGTACGTGAGATTGCCACTCTGGATTTGAACTATTATTGCTGAAACAGGACCTTTTGTTCTTAAGTGCAGGTTTGAAATCCATAATTCTGTAGGTCATACCCATCACCATACATTAAAAGGAGATTTGTTACTGTATTTTGTCTGCTTTGTTTTATGATATTGATCATAAATACTGTTTGATTTTCTGGCTAAACAAGGTCTGTGGTTGCTGTTAGTTATACAAAGAACACTCCACTGATGGAGCATGTCAGGGATGTGGTCTGCAGTGAGCAAGTGACCTTTCTCTCATCAGCCTTAGTATTAAGCTGCTGTTGTAATGTTCTGAGGCTGTCATTGTAGCACTCTAGAGAAGAACAGGAATGCGAGAAGGGCAGCAAGAAATGCTGTACCTTCAAATGAGGGACTGGTCAGGTTCACTGAAACAGCCTCAGAATTTCCTCTCGGGTTAAAACACAGGGAAATGAAGTTCCTTTCTTTTGCTTCTTCCTACTGATGTGTGCAAGTTTTTGTTGAATTAAACAGACTTCTATATTTGGAGGTCTCTCTACTTCTATTTGAGGATGTAGAAGTGGACGGGACAGAGGGATTGCTGGGCCTGGTCTCTTCACTTTTTTGTTTGAAACTGATTCCCCATAAGAAAGATATATTTGTCTTGGAATCCTAATGAATTCCCAAAATATAACAGTAGGTCTTTTTCAATTGAGAGAAGAGGGAAACTGTAAGTCCCAGAGTGTATCTATTTGTTGTAATCTCATTTCTTTTGTTTCATTCTGTAGAAGTGGAAAGTTAGCTTTGTGCTGATACATTGAAAATGGGATTGGTTATATTCTTCCATTGTTCTGATTTTTAGCTTCTCTGAAATCGTGGTTTGCAGGATGTTTCTCCTGTTGTTCAAGACACCAGTAGGTGAGGGATGGGAGCGCAACACAATTTTAATGTCTTGTTAGGTTGTTCCGATCCTTCTGAGTCACAAGTTGCCAGTGAAACCCTCCCGTGTCGCCCATGGATGTGACAGTTTACTCTCTGTTGACCTCAGGTTTAAAGTACATCCTAGAAGGAGCTTGGGCCTACTGTTCTAAAGGCTTCTTTGAGCTGATGTAGGTTTGCACTGTTGGCAATGTCTTGAAACTCATGGACAAAAGCTACTAACTACTACATGGAAAAGGCATAGTCTGAAGTTACGTCATTAGATGTATGCACTTGACCGTAGGTCTGTATGTCTAGCCACGCATAGGTGGTGTATAACGGTGTGCATTTACTGGGGCAGGAGCAAAATTTATGTTATGCACATTATTTTCTAAGTGTGTGACCTTAACCCTCCTTGCACCCGCAGCCAAATGACATCCACCATGTGGAGTATGTGAAGTTCATCTTGCACACACAGTTTGGGTCCCCACTTCAAATTGATCTTGCATGTAATTCATGGAAAAAGCAAATCCATGGTTCAGAAGACAAAAGTGGTCTGGCTAGATTGCTCTAATGCACTTTATTACAGTAAAGCAAGATAAAATGGCTCAGATTCTTACTACAACAGAATTGTTGCAACTAAGAGAACAATGGTCTTGACTATTTTCCTGGCCAGGCCAGTTTCCTGGCCAGGCAGTTTCTGTAATATAAACACAGGCTTGCCTGTCTCACATGCAAACTGGAGCATATATGCCCATGGCTGTTCCACTGGGCTTATGTCTTTTCAGACTTGGCTGAACTTGCCCCGCAAAGAGTGTGGGGTTTCTCTTGTGCTGTTATTGCAGTGAAGGCATTTTCTGCATCTTGTCTCATTCATTGCAAACCAAAAGGGAAGAGACAATTTCAAACTGTCATCTCTTGGGACAAATGCATTCCCTAAAGACAGATTGTTTTGAAATAATCTGACCCCAACTTGCTTAATTAGCATTCAGTTTAATAATAGTGATTATTACCTATTTATGGGGGAAGGTGGCAAGAGGGCTTTCTACTAATGCTTTTTTCAGAAAGTGTCTTCCATGTAACTATAGAAAGCACAGTACAAACCCAGAGCATTTCCCCCAGACTCACCTCTGGACTGTCTTGGATATGAGACGCTTGTTCAGTGCCCCTCTGCAGGGCTGAGCCTGCCTGGTGGTTACACTAATAAGGGTATCCATGAAACATGCCTGGGTGCAGTTTGCATGAGCTAGCCTTGAAATGTACTGTGGGAAGGCCTGTGTTTGGGATTGCTCACCAAGAGGGCAGTTAACTGGCCTTCCTGGTGAAGGGATGCCTGGCTTTAAAAGAAATTTGAAATGGAGCAATCATCCCTAGATCCTCAGCAGCAGGATACAAACTGCAAGAGGGAGAAAAAGAGTCTTCAAAACCAGCTGCATTCCCCTGCTTTTTCACTTTCAGCTTGAAATCAGTTTTTAGGGTGTAATCAATAAGGAAATTAGTGATAGGAGAGGGATTCGACTGTCCTTTGTGTTCTTTACTTCTGACATCCAGGTGTAACCTGTGGAGGCTTTGTGTCTCTGTATGGAGACCCGTATAATTCGTAGTCAAGGTCCTGGGCATTCTTGTCTGTTCTCCTCTGGACAATATCACACGGGCAATTTAGCAGAGAATAAAAGTGTGCATGACTGATCAAAATGACTGATCCCCAACATCTCTGAAGCAGAGGCTATACTCGGTATTAACAAAAAGGTAACCTAGAATGCCATGGAAAAGAAAGAACTAGAGCAAAGAGCAAATACAGGAAAAAAGAATTTTAAAAGGAAAGCATAGAAGCCAAAGGAAAGGTAACAGCAATGGGTAAAATTTGTAGGAAGGAAGGAAAACAGAAGATTAAAGAGACTAGGCAGGAAGAAGCTTTGAGTGGGATTGCTCATCCAGTTATACTTGTCTTTTTACCTCCAACCTTAAAGGTTATGAAGTGCTTTCCTTGAGGCATTTATGTTTTATGGCTTGTTCTGCCACGGAAGCAGCACAAAGTTATCTGCACATTCAATGCTTATTTGCTTTAGAATTCTGGGAACGTGAACAAATAAGCTTCTACCTAGTTATATCATGCAGCTAAGCTTGAATTGATCTTAAAAAACCAACCAACCAAAGAAAATACCCACACTAAAAACCACCAAAAAACCCAGCCCAAAAACAACCAACAAACAAACCTTGAGATTCAAATGTGCCTTTTCATAAGGTAGCAGTTCTAATTAAGGTCAGGTGTAGCCATGATGCCTTGCTGATAAAAACTTCACGGCCTATAGGAATGTGTTACTACTTTCCATAAAAAGAGAGGCAAATCCTTCAGTGAATTAATTTAGATTTTCATTCAAGATGTATCTCAAAAGAAATGAGTATAGCTGTTACTTCAGAATTTACTGGATGGATTTTCTCAGGAGAGAAGCAAAATAGAATCTTTTCTTCTGAGGCCCAGACTCAATTTATTATGGTTTAGGAATGGGTTTAATCCTGCCATCTTGGATGGAAATCTGCATGTAGATTTGTTTGTTTGTTTCTTTCTGAAGCTTTCTTTTGCTTAACCAGAGGTTTTTGTGGCTCCAAGGGCTCCAACAGTAGTTCCTACAGATGATACTGACGTGCTAGTAGAGGACAAAGCTGACAGGAGATGTTCCAGCTGCTACTGTACTTGGTAGACATTCATCGTAAATAATTCTGCTAGTCTTTTTGCTTACAGATGTGACAGATGCTTCTTGAAATCACAAAATAGATGCTTTGCCAAATAAACTACCAGGTTTTGAAACAGGTATGAGTGTCATGTTATCCCCACAATCTGGGAATGCTATGATGTTTTTTATTTCCTTGAGCTGATATGTCTAATGGCATCAGCACAGTGCCCGATGTACTTCATAGAGAGGTCAATACACCGAAGGCTTGTCCCACTGAAACCAAGGAAATTTATTTATCCAGGGAACTAAACTGTTTCTTCTCAGATGTAAAATCTGGGATATGATCATGTGTACTGCTGAGAACCAGTACATCTTACTGGCTCCCTTCCCACTTTGGGATTGAGAGTGCTCATTGTAGTAAGGACATGGCAGCTGGAGAAATTAGCCTCCAAACTTGCCTAGATTTCCACGGCAGACTGCAGGGACAGTACTCTTCAGTAAATATAATTTGCACCATGTGGGGATATGTGGTGTTGCAAGACAACCAGGGGTTTTTATGAAAGGTTATTCCCTCACTGCAGTCTGCAAGGAGGTGTTGGAAAAACAGATACTTAAAAAATGCTTTGGCATAAAATTCAAGCTTTATGCAGTTAAAAGTATTAAAAGCAATATGATGGAGAACTGACAAATTCACTGGGCCCCTCCCTCTGAAAGAATGGTAGGCTGCCTTTACAGGTGAAAAGATACAACTTTGGGCATCTGAATATCACAACACTCGGTGAAAAAGAGTTGCACCGAAAGAAGATAATTCTTGTCTAAAATATTAATTTACTCAAATTAAATGAAAGTTCCAGTCAAAAAACTGTTTCAGGGGTATGTGTTTTGTGGGTTTTTTTGGTTTTTTTAATCTACCTCCGTCTATCTATTTAGAGCTGCTCTACATAAAACACAGTAACAAAATATCTTTACGATGACATAACTTCCTATGTCTCAGTAGGACACTCATTCAGATCAACAGAGTGAATTTGCAAGGTTGATCTGGTTTGTTATCCTTTGTGTTAGAAAAGGATAATTCAGTTGGAAGGGACCTACAATGATCATCCAGTCCAACTGGCTGACCACTTCAGGGCTGACCAAAAGTTAAAGCATGTTTGTTACTAAGGGCATTGTCCAAATGCCTTTTAAACACTGACAGGCATGGAGCAGTGACCACCTCTCTACAGAGCCCATACCAGTATTTGACCACCTTCTTGTAGATAAATGCTTCCTAATGTCCAGTCTAGAGTTCCCCTAATGCAGCTTTGTTCTCTTGCTGTGGCTATGGATACCATTGTGTTTATCTAAGACAGGTGAATTCCTGGAAGCAGTATTTCACCAGTTTTTGAGAGACGGAGAAGAGCTATGGCAGATTGTACCTCTGTGTTGTGGAAAGTCTTTGGGTGTGGCACAGGATGTTGGGGGGATCAAGGGCTGGGAAGGGTAAGAAGAAGATACAGTTGGTAGATCCTCAAGACTAAAGTGCCTGCTTTGTGGTTAACTCAGGCTGCAAGGCTTGGGTTAAATTTACCTACCCCTCCTAGCCCTGTACTCTCAACCGCAGTAATCCTTATGGTAAACAAGCTCCTGTCTTCATTGTGTGGCGCCCCTTTCTGAGAACATAAAAAGGGCATACATGGAATTTCCACTAGTAGACCAGACTTGCATATAGAAGCTTGATTGTGCTGGGTTCTCCCGTGCAGGTTTGCAGACAAAGATTGCAGTGTTTGGAGAAGTGAGCTCTCTCTTGTGTTCTGTAACCATGTGAGCTGTCATGCTGCACTGTCCACTGACAAATAATAGTATGTCTTATTTCTCACAGGGCTTCCAAAGCAGCTGAGTCCAGGAGCTTAAGGAATGTCACGCAGTAGGTGCTGAACTAACTGGCACTGAAAGGAACAGAAAAAGATGGCAGTCTGTATTTGAAATAATTAAACGCGTGGACTCTCGCTGATAAGAAACCATGTCAAAAAAAGGACGTAGCAAGGGCGAAAAGCCTGAGGCACTGATTGTTGCCCTACAGGCTGCCAACGAGGAACTCAGGACCAAGCTAACAGACATTCAAATTGAGCTGCATCAGGAGAAATCAAAGGTAAGTGAGGGTTTGGTTTTAATTAGCAGTGTCTGCACTGAAGGAGGGAAACACGTGGAAAAGATAGTATCACAAAATGAACAGATGCCACACAACTCTTTCCTGCAACAGTGGTCTGCTGCTTTCTCCACATGCAACATTTTCTTACTGTGAATGTCCTGTCGTTTACATGGAAAATCTTCTTTCTATTGAGGTGCAAGTTTAAGAAGCCTCTGGCACTCAAATGGAGCAGCACATCATTTATAACATCTTTGGCCATATTCAATCTAGTGGGTTTCATCCTGTCCACTCAGTGTTTAGAAATTGTGTAGCATTGCTGTTTTTTGAATGGCTGATATCTCAGCAAGGCATGCCCTTATTTCAAAGTCAAGTGAAGTGTTTCTTGAATGTATAGCATGGAAATCCATGTCAACTCTTATAATGTATCTGCAGTGCAGCTGAACTGTATTTATACAGTACTTATGCAGTGTTTAAAGCTTGTTCAGGTACCACTTGGGTCTGCCACAGTTACAGCCTCAGATATGTAGGCTAAAGGCAGACGAGTCTCAGGCGCACAGGGTATAGCCATGGCCCTGTGGTATAGACATCCCTGTGGAGGTTTGAGGTGTCTCCGGATAATTTAGAAACCTTTTAGACACCTCAGAACCATGTGCTGCAGCTTCAGCTCTTGCCTGTATCTTCTGCTGAACTTTTCACTCTCTTTTCCTGCATGGTTTATATGGGGCAGCCCTTACAAAATGTGAGTGAGTTCTAGGAGAATCCTTCAGATTTGTTTTCCATGGAGCCTTCTGAGGAAGATGCCTCTTATCTTTATGGTGTGTTATTTGTCAGAATGATCTTGGTGATAGAAATCTACCTTCACTAAATCCTCTCCAAGTAATCAATCAGGCCTGCAAGCTAGGCCACCAGTGTCTTTTGGAGGGCTTTCAGATGACCTACTGCTGCGCTTATTCATATTGACAGGGTTTTTTTTCCCCTGTTTTTTCTTTCTGAAAGAATCACGGAATATAGAATGGTTTTGGTTGGAAGGGACCTTAAAGGTCATCCAGTTCCAAACACCTGCCACGGGCAGGAACATGTTCCACTAGATCAGGCTGCTCATAGCCCTGTCCAACCTGACTTTTGAGGTTTGCTTACTCTTCCTTGTGGTCCTTTTTCAATAAGGAATTAACAAGGAAGTTCTTAAGGTCTTTGAAGTCACATTCTTTTTCACTGTAAGTAACAAACCTACCAAGTTTGCTTTGAACTGAAACCATTCCTTATCCATTGCTTTCCTTTGGTGTACGTTCACACAGGTGACTATTGTGGAATTGCTCAGGGGTATGAAGTTACACCTAGAGATGTATTAGTGTAAGTGTACTGCAGGCTGACAGGTTGCTCTGTGTGTTTGATTCCAAAGCTATGAACAAAGAACTTTAAAAACTATTTTTAATGAGGACTGGCAAATAATGTATTCTAAGTAAAGCTAGCTGTTTCCTGAGCATACTAACCATGAAGCATGTTTGTCTGTAGATATGTGACTAAGAAGTGACTACAAATGTTTGAGAAAGCTCTATGTATGGGTAGGAACATTTGTAAAAGATGAAATGTTTCCTGGACTTTGAGACTTGCACCTTACCTCAGGTGGAATCATAGAGAGACAAGCACTTCTCTCTCATCTGATTGACTTTCATAGTCATGAAAGTTATAAGAACCTTGCTATATCTGAGCCCTCTAATTTTCTGGTGAATTTGGCTGATGCTGATGGGATAGAAAGTTGTTAGACCAATGCATGCATATACATGGAGTCTTATTACCTTAGGAAATACTGAAGGTCCATGTTGTGTCACTGTGTGAGGTAAGACACCTGGAGAAGACAGGGTTGTTTTGGCTTGAGTAAAGACAGTGTAAAATCTATGTGAATGCCCTGGGAGCTGGCTCATATTTTTGCTGTAGGAGGGTGAAGGATCATCTAGGTTCTGCAGCAGGGTCTTCCTCAATTTAATGTGGCTGTGTGTCTGGGTGGGCCTGTTTTGATAACATTATCTTTGGAGCAAGTGACTCTCATTTTATCTTAATGTAGGTTGCTAAACTTGAAAGGGAGAAGACTCAAGAAACTAAGCGCATCCGTGAGGTGGAGCAGCGCAAGCAGACTGTGCAGATCACAGAGCTAAAAGCCAAACTCCATGAGGAGAAAATGAAGGAGCTGCAGGCTGTGAGGGAGAACCTCATCAAACAGCATGAGCAGGAGATGACGCGGATGGTCAAAGTCCGAGACAGCGAAATCCAGCGCCTGAAGTCAGCACTGTGCGCGCTGCGGGATGGGAGCAGCGATAAAGTAAGGACAGCGCTGACTATCGAGGCTCGTGAGGAGGCCAGAAAACAGTTCGACTCCGAGCGCCTTAAGCTTTTGCAGGAAATTACTGAACTGAAGTCTGCCAAAAAGCAGGTAGATGAGGCCCTTAACAATATGATCCAAGCCGATAAGATCAAGGCAGGGGATCTTCGGAGTGAGCATCAATCCCACCAGGAAGCCATTTCCAAGATCAAATGGGAGAGTGAAAGGGATATTCGCCGCCTGGTCAGTAACCAAAACAGTTCATGTGTTCTTTTATGCCATAGTGAGTTTGCCTCTTGTGCCCTTAGCTTTCTCTGAATGCAGAACTCTGCAATGCACCTCAGTTTGCAAAAGTATTGCAGGCTTCTCATTGTTGTTTCTCAGCAGTAAGCAGATCATGGCGAGTTGGTGAGAGCAACCACTGCAATGGCAGCTAACGCCTTAAAGTGAGGAAGTGGTTGGTCTAGTCCAGGAGGATTTGGCTTGCTGAGATGCCAATACTTGTGCAATACAAAGTGTTAGAAAAAGAGTGTTTGCATCTGCACTTGTGGTTTGTTAGTTTCTCTTGCCCTTGCGATGGTATTCTAAACACATTAATCCATGGCAGGAGGAGAGAGATCTATTGGTTTGGTCTTGGCACAGCCTTCAGTAATTACAGGGGAAAATGAACAAAATTAGGCCCACATTAGCAATGGTGCAAGTTGCCATGTTTCCCTATCCAGGGAGCTGGACCTGCTTGCAATGGTGGAAAGTCTGGATTGAAAACTGGAATTCAGGATTTGATAGTTAAGTAAAAGAAATAGTGATGTAAACTGTCAGGAATGATAATTTTTTGGAGGTCATCCTCAACCTGTTCAAAATCTGTGTACTGGAGGTGTGTTCTTGTGTTGCCAGAATGCTCAGTAATGTAGTACAGACTAGTAGTGGTGGATTCTTCGTATCTGCCTTCTGAATTTTGACCCTTCTTGCTACTTTGATCCCCATTTGCAGTTTTGTGTAGCCACGAGGACAAACTACTATTTTTTTATTTTTTAATTCATCTTTTTTTTTTCCCTCCCCTCATCTGGAATTGAGGCTCTGTCTTCAGGTTTTAATATGGAAAGGAACTATAGCCAAATTCAGGATAAACCAGAGCTAAATATAGTAACACTAAGATCAACTCAGGTTACACCATTGTGTTTTGTATTTTATTTTTAGCAACTGATGAAAGGCTTTTTGACAGCTATTTACTCGTGTAAGAAACTTGAACAAGTCCAGAATTATTTTTATCTTACACGAGTGTTTTCCAAATCCACTGTATTGTTATTAGAGCACAGGAAGTTACATCAGAGTGACATCTAGTGAATGGAGATCAGAATCTAGTCCTACTAATTGGAAAAAAATATGGGGAGGGTTTCCGCAAGACTGGAAAGCTGCAAGACCAGAAAGTGTCTTTGCCTGAAGCTGCCAAAATAGAACAGATACAATTTTTGTTTTCAGGCAACTATTCATAGCATTCCCAGATAACAGTACTTCTGTTTTGCCAGAGTGATTTGCAAATTCTGGTTCACCAAATTTTTTTGAGTTTAATGATGATATCAGCTTTGTATCAATTTTCATGGTTGCAAGGCTTGCACGCACTGATCTTAAAATTCTAAGTCTTCATCTAAATTTTCCTACCGGCCATCATTGTTAAAAATTGCTGTGAGGTGAAATAAGTGGCACTTCTTTTTGTCTTGGCTACTCCTGGGATATTAAACAGAAGTGAAATAGCAATAAAATGAATAGCCTGAGCTTGCACTCGTCGAAGACTAACAACGTGGCAATCAGCTTTAGGAAATGCTGGGTCTGCACAGATCTGTTTGTGAGAACTGGACCGTAGCCTCTCCTGTCCCAGCCAGCGTAGCTGCATTTACACGAGGAGGAGCTACTCTAAACTTTTTGGGGTTTGTCAGAGTTTCCAGTTATTTTTCACTGGTATTAATAACTGATGAAAATGAAATGCAAAAGCCTGAACTGTTCACCCAGTTACCTGTTAACATTGCACCAGGCTCAATCCCTGGGCTTCACTCTGTAAGGCTGGTGAATCTACCACTGTGTCAATGTACTGTTATGGCTGAAACCTCAAAGTGTGTTGTTTTACAACCCTGGTGCAGTGTGATATAGCAGATTTAAGTGTTGAACACTGCTGTTAAGTAAATCAGATGCTACTATATTGGAGAAGGCTGAAGTGGTGTTGTGGTTTTTTTTCTCTCATTCAGATGGATGAGATCAAGGCTAAAGACAGGATCATATTTTCCTTGGAGAAAGAACTGGAGACGCAGACAGGCTATGTGCAGAAGCTGCAGCTGCAGAAGGAAGCTCTGGATGAACAGCTCTTCTTGGTGAAGGAGGCAGAGTGTAACATGAGCAGTCCCAAGAGAGAGATCCCAGGAAGGGCTGGAGACGGTTCGGAGCACTGCAGCAGCCCTGTATGCAGGTTTTACTGGCCCCTGCAAAGCAGAAACATGGCTGTGTGTCTCTTGCATTCTAAACTTAAATATTTTCTCCTGCTTAATATTTTCTCTGGCCCTGGGAAAACATTCCAGCTCTTTTTCACTACAGAGAAGTTATGTCTATAGATTTTTCAGAGAGAATGCTAATGAGACCAAGCTTCATAAGGCTGTTTCCTCAGTTGCTCTATTTACAAATATAAAACATATTAAATAATTAGTGCACCTTTGGAAGAATCATTCCATGAGCATAGCTACCTGGATAGCACACACCCTTAAAACCACATAAAATCACATAGAATTGGGAAGATGGGCAGGAAGGGGGAGGAAGAAGGCAGGGGTCGGAATCTGGGAGACTTCTGGGAAATCCTCCTTTGTCTCTGTCTTATTCTCTGGGTATGCAGCCCTTGCCATCACTCACAAAGCACGCAACTCACTAGTTGTGTGACTAAATATATGATGTTTACACAACAAATGTGTGAATATACCCATATTTATACATATAAGAAATGAGAAAGTAAATGCAATTGATACTGAAAAGGATGTCCTTTCTCACCTGACATAGTGGCTTAGCAAATAGAAGCGATTTATAGGAAAGGGCAATAAAAATTAGAATCTTTTATCTTTTTGCTTTTTCTTCCCCATCATAAAAAAATACTAACATTTGTTCGGTTGTTTTCTCTTTAGTCTTTTTAACAGCAGAAAATTTTCAATTAAAGTGTCCCCCGAACCAGATACTTTCTTCCAAATACATGTATATTTTTGCCAGCACATTCAATACTGTAAAACTCCACAACTACAATTTGTTGACGATGACAACTTGACTGGTGTGTGGGTTTTGGGGATTCTTTTCCCAAGCATGTATTTTGAAAAGACTCAATAACTGGTTTATATTGTTGCCAATGAACAGGACTTGCGCAGAAACCAGAAGAGGATGGCAGAGCTGAATGCCACAATCCGGAAGCTGGAGGACAGGAATACGTTGCTTGTTGATGAACGGAATGAACTGGTGTGTGAGCTTTGCACTGTTGGACAGAGGATGTTGGGAGCCATAGGGAAAGGGAAAGACAGAGAGGTGGATCCAAGGATGACAGGCAGTGATGAATATGCCTTTTCCATCCATCAGGCTAGTCACTCAGGAGGCTGAGGATGATTTCTTTAATCCTAGAATTAAACAGTAATTTCATTGAAGTGATATGAGTAAAAAGTCACAATAAAAGTTGAGGCAGAGAGTTTTGTGTCTGTATGAACACTTATGTTCCCTCCTTGACCTTTTGAGCATACAACAGTGTATGGTGAGGCTTATCTTGGAAATGAAGTGATGTTTATAATCCAGTATTTGATCAGGCTGAGAACAGTTAAGGGATCTAGGGAGACTGGACGGGGGTGAATTGACCCCTTTATCTGACTTACTCCTAGGTGGTGATACGTGTGTGTTGAAGTCAGCACCCTGGCTTTTTAGCCTCTCCATATTTCCACTCCTGTGATTAAGGATGAGGGTGGTGAAATTCAACTCCTGATCTTTTTTTTTTTTTTTTTTATTCCTGAGATAAGGGTTCTAATACACTTGTTCCTTATCAATTCAGCTGGCTTGACTCTCTTCAAGTTCTTAATGTAATATTTGCAAAATGTCTTAGCAGGATTGAAAATTACAGATATGTTCATATGTCTCCAGTTATGAAAAGCTCTCAACTCTCAGATATCTGTGATACTGAATAGCTTGGAGTTTGATGAGTCAGTTTGATTACCTGTTGCATGTCATTAAATATTCAGGTTATTTTTTTATAAAGAAAAAAACGCAAACTTTTAGGAAGCTGCTAAGCTTTTCTTCACACAACATGGCTACAATGAACACATTTTGTTAAAAGTGACCAGGAGTACTGCTGGAAATACCACATGCTTTGATTCATTCAGATTAGCAAGAACTAACTTATTTCTTAGGGTAAGACAAATTGTTGTTTAGTCCACAGCTGTTCTGATCAAAGATATAATGACTTCCTAGCTGCTCTCCCCTTTTCTGTTAGCAGAAGGCATCATCAGGTAGTTGCTAACCTGCTTCAGTTAAACTATTTAAACTAACCTGGTTTAGTTTAAATAGCCTAGTAAGATGATGTGGTGATGTAAGCAAGTGTGGCTGACTGTGCTAAGTAGATGCAGAAAACTTGCAGTCCTTTCCTCAGCAGAACTGCAAGGGGCAGGAACCTCCCAGAGACAAACAGCACTACAGAACTGGGGAGGTGCCTCTGTTAAGTAGATCATCTGGGCACAGAGACGATGTCTTTACACAGCCACATGCCGTCTTCCTTGTCCTCCCTTAGAGAAAGAAACTATAGCTATAAAATGCTCAGTATTACTGAACGGAACTATTTTTTTCAGACGAAGAGATCTTGCTTAAAACTCTAGTTGTACCAATACTGGAACTTCCAAGCATGCCCTAAGATATCTTCCTATCTTAATGGGATTTGTTGATTAAAAGAAAGTTCATTGTGCATGTGCACAAGTATTTCACTGTGTGGCATGAAAAACCGGAGTTAGAACTATGTTGTTACCGCTGTGGTCCAGACTGAGTAGCTACCTAGGCAAATCTTTCTTTCAGTGAGAAAACTAGGGAGTTTCTTGCAGATGAAACACAGGTCATTTTGGACTTTTGTAGCAGCTTTGCCTGACTCTCTTGGGTTGCTTCATCTGTAAGTCTGAGTTTCTCCTTGATAAAGCCATCTTTTGGAAATAAATATGCAGAATAATGTTTTGAGGTATATAGATAAAGCTATGTAAGCTATAAACATCAGTTTCACTAGAACACTGGCATTTTACTGGGACATTAGTCCAATAGGGAAGTAATAAAATTACTTCTAATAAAGGAGTGAGATTATTTACAGTTATTAATTGCTATTATCAATCCAGCTGAAGCGTGTCCGAGAAGCTGAGAAACAATGTAAACCTCTTCTGGAAAAGAACAAGTGCCTCACGAAGAGAAATGATGAACTTATGCAGTCTTTGCAGCGCATGGAAGATAAACTCAAAGCAGTTACTAAAGAAAATATAGAAATGGTTGGTATTGAAGAGCAAAGTGAGGATTGCTGTGTGATCTATGTCTCTTATGGTTGCCACATCTGCATAGTGTATGCATGCATATACGTACAAAAAAAGTGTTGTATATGGTGTGTAATACTACTGATAAGATAGAGCCATGCTTATGTCTCTATGTAATAGGTACATACTGTAACATTATGTAGTATGTATACATGTACAATATGCTTAAATGAATGCATAATATGTGAATGCAGAATCTTTAATACTATCTCCAAAATTAGAATATTGAGTTTCAATTGTTAAAAAAAAAAAAAAAAAAGAAAAAGAAATAATTGTATCAGAGTCATATCATGCTCTACTGTTTGGCGTCTAGGACTCAAAAAGGAAGCTGTTAAGAGTGATGTTTTCAGCCAGTGTGATGTTCATCTTTGAATATACATGTTCTTGTTAGAGCTGATGATGGTGAAGTCCTGGTCTGCCGCTGAGCACATAACAGTCTTCCCATAAAACATAAACGTAGTAGATGGATATGGGAAAAAGTAATTGTGTTATTCTAAATTTAGCTAGGGTTATCAGTTTCACATCAGGGCTATATGAAATAGGGTCAAAGCAGTTATGTCTGTGTTATTCCTTCAAATGGAATTTCCCTGAGTATCAGTCAGAATCCACTCCCTACAAATGCACTGAGGTTGCTTTGGCATTAATAAAAAAGGAGGTGGAGGTTCTGAGTTGACGGATGTAAGCTGGAAGGTTGAGACAACTTCCTCTAAGTGTGTTTGTGTGTCTTGGCTCGGGCTTGCACCAGCAAAGTCTTGAGCAGGCTGACTTCTGCAATGGATGCAGCTTTCCTGCGATTAGGATGAGAGGATCAGATTCACTTTCTCATCTTACAGAAAAAAAGGCTTTAATGTTACAAGGTTAATCCACTTTAAGACTCTGCAGTTCAGGTGTCACAGGTCAGAATTGTTCTTCCACAGCTGTGGTAGTACAGATCATAGTCCCTTGGGCTGTCTCACAGCAGAGAGAAGGGACCTGGCAATCTGCATGCATTAGACATCAGCAGGCACCACCACTGTCGTGTGTGTTCACAGAGCACATATGTTCTAACTTGGCTCCCTGTCATCTGCTTTTTACACTATAGATGACCAAATTATGGAAGCTAGCAGGCTGTGGGTGGCTAGAGCAATTCTCACGGGCTGTAGCCATCTCTTATCCTGGCAGGATGTGGATTTCTAGTTAAAACTGATGTGGTACCACAGTTTTTACCTTTCCTCTTCTTCTGACTGGATTTAAGTCTTTCACGTGACTAAAGTATGTCCCTTTCCTCAGTGTATATGGCCATGCAATGGATATCAGTAAGGGCATGGGGTCATGGGATTAGATGCTATTTGCACACCCATTGAACAGGTAAGGACTTCAGCTAAATTTGCTGTACGTTATGGCATCTTGATGCAGGGCAAAGGAAGAGCTATGGGTGTAAGGGCTGCTGTAGAGGCTATCTTGCCACATAATAAGTAAATAGGTAAAGCTTTGTTTTTCTGGTTGAAGAACTCAAACTTCCTGTGCTGCTCTATTGTTAAGAAGTGCTGACGGGTATTAATAAAGTTATAAAAATGATGTATCTGAGGAATATTTAAAGAGCTGTACAGCTTAAATGTCTAATTTTTAGCTGAAGGTGGTCTTTTAGTTGCTGGGTCTTAGTTTATCTGTTTCTCTTCCTATCACAGAGAGAAAAAATGACATCACATCCTCCCCTAAAGAAATTAAGATCTCTCAATGACCTGGATCAGGCTAATGAGGAACAAGAAACTGAATTCTTAAAGCTTCAGGTCATAGAACAACAGAACATAATCGATGAGCTAACAAGGGTATGTCCAGAGCACCAGGAAATTAGGAACAATTCCTGTGTACGGTTCACTTCTTCTTATAACTAGAGCTCCAGGGGTTAATATCTTACTTTTAACATCGGCAGATTTTTAGATGTAGGTGTGCAAGGGAGCAGTTTCATTGAATTTCTAGTGGGGCATCAGCCCCTACAACTCAAAAGTATAACTCGTGTGTGAACTGAGCTCTAGAAATGAACGCAGACTAAGAACTGTGGAGCTTGGGAAGATACCTACATGTTCACAAGGCTGTTTTGTTTTACTATTATAACTAAGCTACCATTCAAAATTTCCTTAACAAGAGGCAGGCACACAGTGTGATACCATGTGCTGGAAAAGCGTGTGCTGCTAGACGGTGGTTCACTAGTTCTTCTGTCATTTAATACTGACAATCCCTTTTTCAGCTGACTTTGTATTATGATGTTGAGGGTAAGGGGAAAGAGACTCCAAAACAGGCTGTTGCCTCTTCTAAGAGACCACTACGAGGAGGGGTGAGAGCAACACTAGCATCATGTAACAACTTTGAAACAGAGGTAGCGCCTCATACAAAGCCCAAACCAGTCCCCTGCAACAGGCCTCCCAGTGATTTTTAACAGGAAATCTATCAGTGCCTGTCATTCAACAGCCTGTCAAGGCAACGGCACAACAAGGAGTTTTCTGCAGATATCCCATCTTCCCTTCCTCAAGTGGTTTTCAGCTGACATGCATAGAGATTTGGATATGAATCCTCCCACCTGGAATCAGATTGCTGTTTGAATGTATGAACAGAGAGTTGGTGAAAGCCCAATGGTTTATTTCCTCTGTAGATTTGGCCTTCTAAAGCTGCAAACAAGACGAGAGTAACTTTTTAATCTTATTTTCCAGGACAGGGAGAAACTCATTCGTCGCAGAAAGCATAAGAGAAGCTCAAAGCCAATTAAGGTAAGAGGAAAATGGTTTTCAGTTTATAAAAATACTAGTAGGCTCTGTAGGAAAACACACTTTAGCAATCTGATTAAAGAGAGCTTTGTGGATTATAACAATCTGCTTTAGAGATCAGGTTTATAAACACCTAGTTACTTTGGGAGAGCTTTTTAACTCCACTTTGAAATTCAGTTAAGGGTACGTAGCTGTTTTATTTCCAGTAAAATAAGGCTTTCCCCCACTCCCTCTGAAATAGTAACAATCTTCTTTCCCTCTGGTTTCTATAAGTATTGAACTCGATGTCTATTATGCTGTGGTGTATTTACATTTCCAGAGACCCTCCCATCTATCTTCTGCTATCTATTTTTCATAGTACATATGCGGTAAAGCAAAATCTTTGTGCATCTTTATTCTTCAAGTGGAAGTTTTTAAATTGAGTGTCATTCTCTCCTGCTCAGTTTCACAGGCCTTTGGCTACTCCATGTATTACCCTGAATTGGGTCAAGTCCAAAGCTGATGCTGAGTAGTCAGTAGTGGTTCAAATAGTTCCTTTATCAGCCATATGTGAAGAATGACTTTGTAACAGCCGTGTCCTACCTTCAGAAAGTGGAAATGCTGTGTATGAAACAGAGCTTAGTTGCTCTTTGTCCTCCAAGCACATCCCTTAGTATGTCAGCCATGCTCTGTGAAAGTATCCTACACAAGAGAATTTCAGTGTCATCACATTGTTTCTCTGTGGGTTTTGAAGCAAGACACAGCAGATATAGCTGGCAGACAAGGACTAAAAAATATTTTAATCGGTCAACTTTATTTCAAAGCCAGAGATTATAACATGGGATAATATGGCTATTGTCTTCTACTTGGAAAAATAATGAACAACAAAAAAAGATAATATGTGCAAAAGGTTATTGGCATCTTTGGTACATGTTTTTTGTGTGATTGAAATTACAGGTTTAGAAGGCTGCAACCTGTAAGTAAAAGTGAAAAATGCTGCAAAGCAGAAGCACATCTTAAGTGCCCATTGATCAGTTTGTCTGTGGAATTATTCATAAACCAAGTATTTAAATGCTGAAATCTGTACCCTGAAGCTAAGCCAGCAGTGCCAAGCATCTATACCTTCGTAGGACATAGTTTTCATTTGATTTAATTCAATTACTGAGATAGAAGATAGTGAGGTGTCAGACATTTCACCAAAGTGTGTAGTGTGAGCAATCTCTTACAACAGATGAGTTGCTGTTGTACTGGAAGGATGTGTGACATAAAGGTTACTTCATGCTAGTTTGTATTGGCATAGCTTTCACTCATTCCAACAGCAGTATTGGTGAGAAAAGCTCTGAGATAGTAAAAGTATCAGCAGTCCGAAAGAATAAGAAGGGTTCCCTATTCTGCATGCGTTTCCATGCAGTTGTGGTGTTGTCTTTGCCCATCAGTCTGCATGTTGATAGATGTCTTCTGAACAGCTTTCGTGTTAACAAACAATTCTCATGCCTTCCTGCAAGGGCAGAGACTTTTCCTTTAGCATGGTGCTGCTCCCATTATGTTTTCCAAGTTTTAGACTGAGCCAGATCCTCAGCTCAGAAAAAATTAATGAGAAAACTCATTCTCCACCAATGCAAGACCTAATCTTCCATGTGGTTCTTTTTGGGTTGGTTTGGAGATGGTAGTTGCAGGGGTAGCCCATCGCTCTTTTATATGTCTTGCCTTTAAGTAACCAGCAATGTGATTTTGGACTGACCTTTTCACCCCATCAGAAACTCATGCTGTCTGTTTCCAAGGAGATTCAGAAATCATGTTTTCCCTTCTTTAGAGACATGTGGTGGATACAGTTTTTGGGTATGATGATGATTCCATGGACTCTGAAACATCCTCTGTGGCCTCATATAGAACAGACAGAACACCAGCAACCCCAGATGATGATCTAGATGAGGTAAGAGCTGTCTCTTTCCATAGGCAAGGACAGGTTTTCAGGAGACTTTGACTTCCAAAGCAAGTGGCTGGGCTGTTGAAACAGTTAGGTTTTTATAATGCTTACTGAGTGCTAAGTTCTTCATTAAGTTTGCCCTCAGTTTTGTTTACTGATACAATAAAATGCTGAGAGGTTCTTTCAAAGTCTAGTTCATAGAATCTACAGTATGACTTCATTGCAATCTAACATGATTTTTTCCCCTCTCTTCCTTCAAGAAAATAAACCTATTGCATTTCTTTAAGCTAAAAGATATATAAATTCTGTGTAAATTCCACATTATTCATGTTACAGTAAACTCTACAAAAAAAGCTATTCAAATCAAGACCTGTAAACCAACTATTGTGCTTAACAAATCACACTTGCATTCTTTGCTTTAGCAGTGCTCTTCTGTCTGGTGCTTAAACGTGTCCTGTCTTATCCTTCAGGGTTTAGCAGCGGAAGAATCAGAGCTGCGGTTTCGACAGCTGACAAAGGAATACCAGGCCCTGCAGAGGGCGTACGCGCTACTGCAGGAGCAGACGGGAGGCATCATAGATGCTGAAAGAGAAGCCAAGGTCAGTATCTGAGGGTAAAAGCATTTAATTCCTATCAGGACATACATACAACTTCCATACAACTGAGACTTGTCTATTTCACTCATTTATTGAGTATATTTAAAAAGAATGACTGCTAAGAATGGTCACAATGACTCAGTTTACAAGGGACTGTCCTCCACCTGAACCTGAAAACCGCAGGTAGGCAGGCATGCCAAAACAGGCAATTCTGCAGTTTGGCACCGGCTCACAAGGGTTTTCTCATGTTTTGCCCTGGTGTGAAGGGGTTGGGTTTTACAAGTAAATGGAGGCCTATGGGCTTTCAAATAGTCACCTGCATGTTTCTAACAAAGAGATGCAAATCACATTCAAATTTGAATGTGATGCAGATTACAGTAAATCTTCCAAGTCTAAAAGTGTTGTCTAAAAGTGTGTTCCAAGTCTAAAAGTGATGTAGAATCATTCAGACCTCAGGTGGTCTCCAGCCCAAAATCCTGCTAAAAGCAGTGTCAGCTGTGAGATGGCATCAGGCTGTTCAGCACTTTGGTGAGTTGGCTCTTGAAGCCCTTGCAGGCAGTTACAATTGCTTCTTTCCATTACCTTTATCCCACTCCTACCCTACTGACCACTATTCCTCAATTCAGAGACTGCCCCTTACAAGGGTCTTTGAGCAAAGCCTGTGACCCCAAATACCTGAGCTTGTGTTTCACTACTAATGCAATATACAGTAGTAATAGGCTTGGGTGGGGAGAGGAGCTGATCTGCCACTGTTTCCTTGTGTCATCTGTACCCCAGGCTGAGGGGTGGCACAAAACACTGCTGAGCCAGAATCTTTGTAACAGTTCGTCAGTGGAAGCAGCAGCATGAACCCAGACTCTGCTGTGTTTGGTTTCCTTTTAATACCAGTCTTGCTGGTTTTGTATTATTTAATGCTGTGCCTGACTTCAACAGGCTCAGGAGCAGCTCCAAGCTGAAGTCCAGAGGTATAAGGCTAAAATAGAAGATCTGGAGAAAACTTTAGCACAGAAAGGACAGGTAAGCACTTCTTATGTATTTTCTTTACCTATTTTGGATCTTACCTCTGTGCTTACAAAATACCTGGCACAATTTCAGTAGATTTCCATGAGATGTAACATTGCTGTTTAGTAAACAGGCAGATCTAGTGAGTTCGAAAGCCTTACTACAGCTTGGTAGATCAGTATGTTGTTGTTCTGTAAATGGCAGTTTGTTCCTCTAGGATTTTAAAGCCTGAATGTTGTGGCTCCAATTTTCAGTAAACATGCCCAGCCTCATGGAGTTTGATTATTCTGTAATAGTACTGCTTCATCCAACAGGACTCGCACTGGGTGGAGGACAAACAGCTTTTCATTAAAAGGAACCAAGAGCTTTTAGACAAGGTACGTTCCCAAGTTTTGTGTGTTCACTCTGAAAGGTAATATGGGTCCTGCAATACACTTTTTGGACATGCAGTGTGGTGCTTGCGTATAAGGGTAGAACAACATAGATTAATGTGGACAGGATGACATACAGAAAGAAGAGCCCTCTTCAGCGTTCCTTAGGCACTCTCATGGCTGGCAGTTGTTGATGCACCAACTCTGCTGGTAAGCATCAGCCTGAGGGCTGGAAGCTCTATTCGTTGTTTTGGATCTGAGGCACAGACCTTTGTGTTCCAGTAGCATTGCACTGAAGAGTCTGCTGCTACCCTGGCAGGATGTTTTGAGCTTAGCTTCTGGTGTGAAACAGCAGTAGAAATGCAGTCACCCTCTAACACCAGGACCCTTTTATAGTCCTAGTCCTTGTGCATCCTCCTGTATTTTTAAGGGCTTAAAGTTGTCCTAAGTCTAATCGAACTTGTACAGCTCAGCCCCTTGGTGCATTTAGGAATATCGTTTGTTTGTGTGTGTATGTATTTGTATGTATATATTTTTAATCGTGGAATATATAGATATGAAGGACCTCAACACTGCTTGCATATCACCAAGAGTAACAGTAGTGGCAATACATATGACTGCCATCAGCAAGAGGCACAAGGTCTCCTGCTGTCTGTCACCTCGTGAGATGAGATTTCTTTGCCTGTGTTCCTCCTCTTCTATAAAAACACCTAGCGATCTTCCAGCCCTGTGCCATTCTTCCCCATCCAGACAAACTGACCCATGGGGGCACATTTGACCTTGGTCTTACCATGCTCCCTAGCTTTTGTCTAGGGCCCTACTCAGGCAACCTGATTGCAAAATAGATGTCGTGGCACTAGTTGGAGACTTGCAAAAGAGAGCAGGCTGAGGAGCTAGCGGTAGAGTTGTCTATAGCTTGCTTGTTGTGGACAATTGGCTAATAGGTGGTATTTAAGTCTATCTGCTAACAGAAATCCTTGTGTGGAGATACTTGCTGTGCCGTTCTCAGGAGCACTTGCATGGGGTGGGATGGCTGCTCAGGTATCTGCCTCTACAGACAGCTCTCCCTGTATGCCATCTGTGCTTCAGGTGCTATGCACTAGGAATGTCTGATCTAGGCCAAGTTCTCCAAGGCAGGTGTAACTGTTTCTGTGTCATTTCTGATAAATGTTTATGCAGCCTCTTCCCAGAGTCCCTCAATAATGATGTCTCCACGTCCCTCCCCAAACAATCTATTCTACCATTTTACTGTGAGAGCAGTGTGTTTAACAGCTGATGCAGATTAATCTGATAGCTAACATGACACCTCTGTAGAGTTAACATCACTGCTGATCTTCATGAGGGTTAGATCCTTTTAGGAAAATCTCCAGCCTAAGCATTTTATGATGTTTAGGAAGTTGATGAGCTGAAGTTCACCTGTAAACTAAAGATTCAGTGAGGTAAAACAGCAAGTAATGAATCATCTCTAGAGTTTGGATTTTGCACTCCCTATGCTACCTCAACTGCCACTCACCAAATGTTCAATGTTTCTTGTAACAGTCACACAGATTCTGAACTTACATGTTTCTATTAGATAGAGAAACTGGAAGGAGAAAACAACCGCCTGCAACAGGAGCTGCAGGATGCCCGAGACCAGAATGAGCTGCTGGAGTTCCGCAACCTTGAGCTGGAGGTGATGGATGAGCTCATTACAGTAGAGCTGGTAGCAAATTAAACTATTGCACTTGCACTGGACACCAACTTTAATCGAGTGTTTACCCAAGCATTTTAGGGATACAGCAGAGTAACAAATCAGGCCCAGCATTTTTAATTGTGAGCTGAAGTATGTCAGCTCTAATATCCTGGAAATCTCCGTGAGTGAGGTGCCCAGTGTGCATAGATAAGCTTAGCTGATTAGTGTCAGTGTGGCTCTTAGTTACCACACCTGCGGATATGATTTTTCTAGTACTTTGGAGCAGTCTCTTTGTTCTTCTTGCTGGCCTGGAGTCTACTGAAACCAGCAGAAATTAATTACATTTGAATTAACTAAGTAAGCAAGTCTTAAACCCCATCCTCACATGCTTTGCTCAGGGCTGTATCCTGGTTCACAGCTAAGATCTCTCCTGAGAGTAGGTACCCAGGCTTTTGTGTGGAATTGTTGGTTGGTTAGTTGGTTGGTTCGTTGGTTTTGGGGTTCTTTTTTAGTTTGTTTTTGTTTTCATGAACCTCAGCAGGTTTTGGAGGAGAAAGAAATGTTGATAATAATATTATTTTATCTCTAATAGCTGAAGAGTGTGCCTCTGAGAAGTCAGAGATGCAGGTACAATTCCTTCTTCAGGGTCCCTACTTCCCCCTATGAAAATCTTACTGCTGATCTGTAAATTATACTGGCTTTGTTCTTTTCCCTTCTTTCAGCAAGGGTGATGAGACGAGTTGAAATTTCATTGAGAGTGCTGCTGTGAGGAGGAGTGCACCTCTCTAGCCTTTGCTTGAAGGAGTGGAACTGTTTGAAGTTTAATTCAGCAATGATCGATGAAATTGCATAAGCAGTTGTAACAGAAAGTGTCAGACCCAGGGCTGTTGTCTTATGGGGGTAAAGGGGTTGTAGCTTGTCCCCTCTGACCCAGAGAATTTTGAAGTCTCTTCACTGTGGGAACTTGGCTGTGAGAGGAGACGGGGGCTGTCGTACCCAAACCGATGTGTACCTGGTGGTTGGAGCACTCTTCATGGCAGAGGAGCAGTGTGCATGCCAGATGCCCTGGCAAAGGGAGCTGAAGCCAGGCCTGCGGCAGCCTGCAAGGAGCTCCTCCAGCTCTGCAGGGGAATCTGTGGATCCCCAGTGCTGCTGGTGATGCTGGAGCTGCTGACCTGCTGTGAGCACCTGTGGGCAGCTGGGGCGCAGAGCCAAGGTGGCCAGGGGACACAGCCTCCCTGGACAAGGGTTTGCAGTGGCCTCTGTGCTACTGACTCCTGAGGCACGTTTAGATCTGATCTCTCTGTACCTCAGTTTTTTTGTTTTATACAGGCGAATGTGGTCTTGCTCCTATAGCCTTTATCATCATTCTTGCCAATGCTGGCACGTGTGAAAAGCCAGCAGTGCTTGCCTATGGGCACATAATGATTCGCCTAGAGCTCTCCTGATCTGTGTCTGGAGGCTGTAGGTCCTAGCACGGTGGAACAGCAGCAGCCTGTCTGCCCACTTGCAAGCACCATCACTTTTGCAGGCTCTGGACATGTTCCCTGTTGAGCAACTCTCCTCATCGCCTGCATTAGGTAAGAAAGGTCCCTCAAGTGACACTAGAGATTGATGGAGGAGCTACAGAAGCCTCTGCAGGTAGCCAGAGGACTGTGTTAGACCTTGATCTCCCTCTTCCTAGTCTGCCCCTGGTTACAGATTCTTGTTAGGAGCGCTAAAGACAAAAACTTCCACCTGCTTTCTCTCCAGTATGAGCTGGTTTATTTCTCAGTTGCTCTCCAAAGCCTTTACATACTTGCCATTCAGAGCTTGAAGGTAATGCAGGGCCTTTCCCAGCTCTCATGATTCAGTGCCGGGACAGATTTGTCCCTTTTTTAAAGATCTTTCCCAGTTTTACCTGACAGCTGTGTTTCCATATGACATGGAACTGGCCTGATCAAGTGAATTACATAAACCAAGAATATTTGAAGGTGAAATATGATCTTCTCTGCTGTGCTTGCTGAGTACTTGAAAGGGATGAGAAATAACATCTTCCAATTTTATTTTTGCCTTTGGTCCTTTAAAACCAGACAAGTATTTGTAGATTTTATGCAATGAGGGTGTATAAATAGGTAATTTGATCAACTTTTTTGAACTTACTACTTTCCGCAGATACTAGAACACACAGCATAACAGGACGAGCAAGTGCGTAATTGGAGTATCCTACTAGTCTTAAGTCAAATACCTGTTTCTAAAGGCAGTATATAGTTGTTCAGTACCTCAATAGGCGAATCACTTGAGTCTTAGCAAGTGACAGCCTTTCCCCAGTCAATTTGCTGATTAACATAATTCATCAAATCAATAATCTTCTGTCAGAGAATTATCCTGGGTTTAGGATCCCATCCCACTTGGCACACTGTTTTTCAGACTAGGTCTAAATGTTTCTATCTTTGACTTGTAAAATGACGAGCTTGGCTTTGCAAAGCATGATATAAACAGCAGCTATGGCATTTAATGAGTTCTGTGTCCATCTCCATCTAATATGTTCTCTGTCATCTTTTCAATTTATTTTCAGGAAAGAGAGAGACGGTCCCCACCATTTAATCTCCAGATTCACCCATTCTCAGATGGTGTGAGTGCTCTACAGATCTACTGCATGAAGGAAGGGGTTAAGGTATGTCAGTTTTATAAAGCAGCACTTCTAATTACAGGAGCAGCGGATGTTGCCCATATAACCCTTATAACATTGATGTCTGCCAATAACTCCACTAAATTTTAAACATTTAAACTCAGTCTAAAATGAGTGTGTGATGACTGACACAATTGAATTGGACTCATAATTTTCACCATGATGACAAAGCCTGGCTCAGAGGTAACTGAAATCAGTGTGTGATGCATTTCCGTGGGATAAAACAAAATGGTTGATTTGAACTTGGATTGTAGGAGGGATGAATATCGCAGCTGTGACAGAATGTGTGTTCTGTGCCTTTACCTTATTCTCTTTTTGCAGGATGTCAGCATCCCAGACCTTATAAAGCAGTTAGACATCCTAGGTGATAACGGGGTAAGCTAAAGTCAGAGATACTTTCCCTTTACAAGCTGCATTTTGTACAGGAGAGTAATTGAGATCTATAATTAACATGGCTATTTTCAAAGATACTTGTTAAATTAGGCAGCGTCAGAACAATTAATTTAAGGACTGATTATTTCCATAAATTATGGATTTGTGAGATTTCAATAGTCAGAGACCTAGTAACAAAGTAGCAGCTTTAACATCTGGTTTAGCAGACTGGGAGACTGTCCAAAGGCCACTGATACTTGGAACTGGGCCTGACTGCATTCCAGTCGTTCAGGAAAGCGCATTAATTCGTTTGGCAGTTTGAGCCAACCACTCTTCATCAGGACTAGGATTCCTCCACATACAGTTTCATAAATAGGCAAGAGTTATCAAATCCCTTAGTGCTTTCTAAGTGGGCATTGCTGTATGCTTTAGTCATCTGTGTAAAAGAGATTGTCGTGTACCTCTGGCCAACCTTAGGTGTGTTTTAAGAAAGCGAGTAAGAAATAAAAACAAAGGATCATGATTGACTGTTCATGTGCTGGTGTAAATCAGCATTATTTTTCCAAAAGCTTTAATGGAAATTCAGCTTTGTAAAACTAGCAGGAAGAAAGACAAATGGGTCTAATTTTAGTTTACATTTCTCTTAAGATGCAATGGAACAAAAACATATAGTTAGTCCATATCATGCAGAAAGGCGAAAGCAGTATTCTTTTCAATATGTTAACAGAGTGACTGTTTCGATGGGATACCCGGTACTAGAGGGATCCCCTGAAAACTGTAGACCTAATGTATCACCTGGATTATCTTTATTCATAAAGGAAACTGTTGCCAATTTTCTTCTTCCCTTTCTTTCCCTTCTCAGAATTTGAGAAATGAAGAACAAGTGGCCATAATTCAGGCTTCCACTGTGTTGTCCTTGGCAGAAAAGGTAAATTTTGTGCTTGCTTTTCTCAGTTGTCATCAAAGGCCTCATGTAACACCAGGAATTTTCTGCTCTGTTGTTGTCAATATTGTCAAACTTTCTAGCATAGGAAGCAATTCCCCAGATGAAGCAAACTGTGCCAGCACAGTCCCAAACACCTGCTAAAGCAGCAAAACCACCAAACTCAGCTGGCCCAAGCTGTGAAGTCAAAACAACTGCAAATACAAAAAGAATGTCTAATGAAACTCGCAAATATAAACTGAATGAGAAACCATCAGACATTGAAGCTGTAATGAATTATAGCATGGGATCTCTAGTCCTGACATTTCCGAAGCTTCTGAAGGGATCCGTATACAAGATTTCTGCTGCAAGTATGTGTCTAAGTTCCTTGTTTTGGAAATGAAAAAGAAAATGGGGATTGGCTAAAATTGATTTCTGTGGCACAAATGCAGCACACAATTTTGTCAATATGACAGCTTCCACAGATTCTAGTCAACAATTCCTTCTCTTTACAGAGAATTGCCATCTACCCAGCTAAACTATTTTTAAGATAGTTTAAAAGAGGCACTGGAATAGGTTGCCCAGAGAAGTGGTAAATGCTCCATCCCCAGCAGTGTTCAAGGCCAGGTTGGACAGAGCCTTGGGCAACATGGTCTAGTGTGAGGCATCCCTGCCCATGGCAGGGGGGTTGGAACTTGGATGATCTTAAGGTCCTTTCTACCCTAACCATTCTATTATTCTGTAAGATGCTAGAGCCCTATCGTGGGCCCTTATCCATGGGATGAAATGGGTTCCTTGTCCATCCAAGGAAGTGTGCTTTTCCATCTTCCAGCAATCTGGTAATGGTGATCCTGTTGCTGCTTCTCTGTCAAGGGCTACCTGCAGACACCATGGCTGCCCCTGTCACACAAGAACAGCCTCAAGATGGGCCCAGAACTACCAATAGGTTATTAAGAATAGACTAACAAGATGCTGTAGATGTCTTGCCACTGCCCATGTGCCTAGAAAACACAGCAGGTTACAGCTCTCATTGTCTTCCCTCCAGTGGATCCAGCAGATTGAGGGAGCTGAAGCTGCTCTGCATCAGAAGATGATGGAACTGGAAAGTGATATGGTAAGCAAACTTCCCTTAATACACATTTTAGGCGCAAGGCACTGAGTGCATCACATTCACTTGGTATGCCAAAAGATAACTAAAAAGGTCTTTTGGCAAATGAGGTATGCAGCCTTCCTCTGATGAATCCATGCAGTTGTTACTGGTCTGGTTTACATGCAACAGCAGAATAACAGAAACAGAAATAGTGAAGATTTGAAAACTTTCTACTTCCATGAGGATGACTGTTTAAAAGTACAGAGGGCTGGAAGATTGCTCAGTGATTTTCAGAGATGAAAATGACTGCACTCTTTGTCTCATAAGATTCACAGTCTAAATACCAGCTGTTGTATCACATTTTACTATACACCAGTTTGTGGGAAACTAATGAATTATTACACTGTTTTCTTTCATTACATTTTAAGCCTTTACCATCCTAAAGGTAAAATATCCACAGCTGAACTGAAGCTGCTATAGCACCAGTAAAGTTAGTACCTTACTCTGTTTTTATTCTTGTTAACCTACAAGATGAACAAGCATAACTACAAGAGTTGGATAGCTGTAGTGGTTTACATTCTGTTCCTGTGGTTTGTCTGTATTTGAGTCAGTTCAGCTTAAGGTATGCTGAGAAGTTAGAGCAGCTTCCCCCAGATAATGTCAACATGAATATACCTGTTCAGTTTATTACACTCTCACACTTCTAGAATAAGAGAAAGCACAAAAGGAGTTGTCCATGATGCCAGAGGATGTATCTTTTGAAAAATCATACAGAAACCCCTAAATTGCATTACTGAAATGCAAAGCAATATCACTGAAGTCAACAAAGAGATGATGTTCCATGTAGATCAGCTGTATTATCATACAAAAGCAACACACTGCTATTTTCCCTTCCTTCTTTTCTAGCTCAGATATTAATAACTCCGCAGAGTTTGATGACCAGTCTCCTAGTCCTGCCTGAGTCAGTTAATTGTAGTTGATTGTATAAGAATTCTCAAAATATTTGGAGTAACTCGTTAATTTTTCTGGCTACATGATCCTTTGTTGTAGGAGCAATTTTGCAAAATAAAAGGTTATTTGGAGGAGGAGTTGGACTACAGGAAGCAGGCTCTTGACCAAGCATACATGGTATGTACAAAGGAAGTTCTACAGCACATATTGGCCAGCACTGTGACAGGACACAGACTCCTGCTGGGTCAGGAAGAGAGTTTTTTTGCTTTTTTCCTAGTTGTTTTTTGTTGGTTGGTTTTTTGTTTGTTTGGTTTTTTTGTTTTTTGTTTTGTTTTGGTTTTTTTTATTTTTTTTGGGGTTTTTTTTAATTTATTTTTTATTTTATTTCTTTTTTTCCATTCTTCTAATGCTCTTCCATGCAATCTGCACAGTCACCATGACACCCGCCTTTTTACGTCACAGAAAGGCAGGTCTCCTGAAGTCTGAAACTTTTTTGTCAGTTAAAGGCAAATACTGCTCATTAATGTCAGCTTGTCCAGCTGAAGTCAGTGCAACCAACTGGAACTCAGATCTGGAACGAGAATGCTCGTTGATTAGCAGCATTAAGAGCAAAGTAGTCTGAGAGTGACCTTCAGTCTTCCTTCTTGTTTTTTAGCACAATGGGCAAAATTCTAGAATTGGTGATATGTTCATCCTTGCACTTACAGGTACGAAAAATCTATCCGACTCCTAATGTCTGTAACTGCTTAAAAAAAAAAAAGTAAAGTGTAGGGATTTCAGTGAAAATTGTATTAAAATATTTTAAAAATCAAAGTTCACATCCTGTTGTCAAAATGCTGAACCATTTTGAGTTCTCTTTTTTCCACATTTTTGCACACTTGAGCACAGAGCCCACCTCTCATGCAGGTGCCTGAATCTGCCACCAGACTCCCAATTCTCACTGTGTTTTAAACAATGCTTCATCTCTAATTGGCTTTTGGTATTGCATCAACCAGAGGATCCAGGAGCTTGAAGCCACCTTGTACAATGCTTTGCAGCAAGAAACAGTGATAAAGTTTGGGGAACTACTGACTGAAAAACAGCAGGAAGAGCTGAGGACAGCAGTAGAAAAGCTAAGACGTCAGATGCTGAGGAAAAGCAGAGAATATGATTGCCAGATTCTTCAGGAGAGGATGGAGCTGCTCCAGCAGGCTCATCAGGTAAGAAAAAGGAACCATGTGCATGTGTATCTACTCAGATTCGCTGTATAAGAACGTAAGCTGAGGTCAAATTTAGGCAAGCTCCAGGTCATGAGGGAGCTTTTTAGTTGATATTAATTTCCAGCATTTGAGGATACAGTCACGTATCTGCAGTAGCATGTTTTGAGCAGTTGTACAGATGATAAAGTCATGGTTGGGCAGGGTTGGTGGATGGGGTCATGGTACTACACGAGATTATCCCTGCCAAAGAAATGGATTTGTTAATTTCCAGGCTCTTGGCACTCAAAACATTAAGTTATTTCTTCAGCAGAGTAGATTTACTGAGAATTCAGTCTAGATGCTTTCTTTTCTGATTTCTAGAGGATCCGAGATTTAGAAGATAAAACTGACATCCAGAAGAGACAAATTAAGGATCTGGAGGAAAAGGTTGGTTCTGTCATGCTTCTGAAGCACACTGAGCAACTTTTTTGAACATGATGACCTAGTTCTTGTGAATTACACAAGCTTTCTGTTTAGCTGAATCAGCTGGATCTCTTGGTGCTGTTCTACTATGCTTTCTTTTCAGATTGTATACACAGACTTTAATCTTAGAGTCCCCTCTACAACATTTCGTTTTAGGAAATATATGCCAAACACTTTTAATTATGGTGAATGATAAACGTACCAAATGAGGAAGCCATTACTTGGCTGTTAAATGCTGTGTTGGTAGAGAGGCAATGCTTCCATTAAAAGCAAGGTGAGGCTAGCAAGCAGGAAGGACTGAATGAAACCAAGTGAAAATGGTTCTTATCTGGCAGGACTAGAGAACTCAGGTTCTGATGCTGCCCTTTTTACTGAAGCTTGTAATTACTCTGTGACATAAATCCAGCACTAGAATCTTGTCCTTTAACTGAACTGCCAAAGAACTGTATCTGCACATTCTTTGTATGTAATATATATACATACTCTCTCTCTCTCTCTCTCTCTCTCAAAATACGCACTGCGTTGTTTTTTTTTTAATGAATAAGGCCACCTCTGTCTCACGGACATGTTTTTCTACTTGTAGCTGGGTTAGATAGGGCTGCTGACAAAAGATCATAGCACAGCATGCTGCTACCAAGAACGTCTTTTCTAGAAATGCCAGGCTGGTGTAAGATGCGTCTCTGGTGGTGGCCTTGATGTACTTTTATTAGTAAATATCAACATCCATGTGTGAAATAGAATATGAAATAATGGCTCTATTTGTATAGTGGCAGCAGTGCTAACGAGCCCTTTCAGTTTATATGTATGTTCCTAAAGTGAAACAAGTGGGCATAGTGTAAAACTTGATAGACATAATTCTTTCTGCTTTTCTACTAATTTTTGTGATATAAGGATTCAGTGTCTGTCTTTCTAACATACGTAACTTGGAAAAATAACAGATGATAATCTGTGGTGAAAATAAAAAAGCAAAGCAGAACTTCCTCCATGGTCAAATGGAGACCTTAAATACGAGAATTTTTAGTGTCAATTTTCAACTCACAAAAAATCACATCTCTGAAGACAACACATTCACTATTAAAATGAGACATCCAAAATTGATTATTAAACATTTAATGGTTAGGGTTTGATATTATGTGTGTGTATGTGTGTATATATATATGCATATAGATATTCCTGGGCTATTTCCAGCATGGATTGATGGCAGTTTTTAAATGCACTTAAAAATACTACCCATGCTATTTCTGATATCTAGCTTTGTTGACTTAAGTCAACCCATGGTGGTTCATAGTGACAGTTCTACCTCAGGCTTTCAATATGGTGCCAGCTGTAACTGATCACCAAAATTAATGGGATCAGTTTTCTAATCCTAGGAGGTGATATGGTACCTACAGAAGTAACTAGGGAAATACAGTGTTTTTGGAATGCATAGTCACTCTAGTTGTCCTACAGAGTGCAAAAATAATTCTGACACTTACAATGCCATGACCATTAGTTTTTACACAATCTTCTTTTTCTTCTGCAGTTTCTATTTCTATTCTTGTTCTTCTCTCTTGCCTTTATTCTTTGGCCTTGATGTCAATGTGCCTCTTGGAAAGGTAAGACTATTTTCTTTATTTCCTCCAAGCTGGTGCTTCTTGCATAGAGCTGAGGATCACATCCCTGTGTGCCTTTGTGTATGTCTGGAGTCAGAGAATTCAGCAGGTTGTCAATTTGTGATAGTTCACAATGGAGGCTTGTCACACTGCTGAGTTGCCGCAGGGAGCTGCAGTCAGACCAGCACCATCCAACACACTTGTAAACAATGGCCAATACCATTATGTAGCTGCTGCTGTTTAAAACATACTGCCTTGTCCAGTGGACACTAAACGGATTAAGTTATGACTGCATACTTACTAATGTCCTGCTGCAGGGTTTCTGGGAACCATGAAACAGCACAACCTCTGTGAGAGGCTCTGAGTGGCCATGACTGGTGAAAATTTGATTTTACAGTTTCTTGCTTATTCACTGTGGGGAAAAAAATCAGAAAGTCTGAAACAGTATAGGCTAGTTTTAAGGAGCCAAAATTTTCACAGTACGCACAGTAACAAGTAAATTTATCTGACTGTGTCTTTTGCTGTAACACACAATCACGAGTCCAGAACAAGCTGCCAGCCTAAAGGGAGAGTCAGAAAAACAAAGAAAAAAGGCTGCCCCATCCCTGGCAGTGTTCGAGGCCAGGTTGGACACGGGGGCTTGGAGCAACCTGCTCTAGTGGAAGGTGTGCCTGCCGGGGGCAGGGGATTGGGACTGGAGGAGCTTTAAGGTCCCTTCAACCCAAACCATTCTATAGTTCTATGATTAAAACCAAACAAACTTGGATTGAAGGCGCGTCTTGAAAACCCACAGGAACTTGTAGTGACATTTGTAAGAACCTGTCTGCACGAGTGTTTGCAATTGCCTACACTGTTGTCCTTTTTTCAGTTTCTATCACAGCTATGATAAAGTCCTTTTGAAGCAAATGAGAAAAACAGGCAATGAGAGGTTCAGAATTTTCTGTACATAAAGTTTTCACCTATATTTTCCACCTGTATGGGTATGGAATTGTTTTTCTATTGAGTATTTGCCTCTCATTCATCTGAACTTGAATTCACTCTGTGATTTTTATCATTTAGGCTTGAATGCTGAGAAAACAGAGAAAAAATATGGCCTTTTTTCCCTGGTTTCAAACCTGAGAATCATAATTCTTTTCCACAAGTAGGGAAGGCTTCCTTGGAGCAGAAGCAGTCTGGGCTTGCTTCACTGCTGCATTAACCAAGGTTCTGGGGTTGCCCTGACACCACAAGCATATCACCCACTGTCATGTCTCCTTGCACTGGTGAATTTTAGGCAGCTTTGGTTCAGGAGTTATTGAAACTGGTGCATAAATATTCATCTGAAGATGCCCATGGGGGCTTTTATGGACGAGAGGGCTGTAACCTTGTAGGGTTAAATGGACAAGCTTGGCAAAATACCCAGAATTTTCACAAATGCCTTTCATATGGACAAACAGAAACAGTTTAACGCTGATAACTGTAAGAACAGACCTTTTCAACTTTAACTGATAGCTGCATCTTGTCAGGGATGGGGAGGTGGAGGAACTTCTCACTTACCTGATACAGATGTTCTTTATTTTATTTTCAGAGTGCCCGACTACAGCTCTGTCCTTATAAAGGCAAATGCTTCCACCCCCTGATGAAGAGAACATTGTTTACACCTATTTTAAAAAGTATAACATTGAACAACCTGTAGCCAAGACTGCAACCACCTTGTATTTTAAAGCCATCACTCGAGATTTGTTACTTGACAGTTCCTGTCTAAAGCTATGATATATGCTGCATCTAATGAAATTCTACATGTTGAAATTGCAAAAGGGGAAGAAAAATAAACTGTGAACGTACATCACTTACGAAGAACTTAAAGGGAAGGAACCACTTTCAGCTGATCAAGTCAGTGTGTCTTGGGCATGGAACCAAAGTTACAACAGAAAAATCTATCCCTGCTGTGCAGGGCAATCGTTTAAATGTGACACCGTCATCCCATGAAGAGATCAAAAGTTGACAGGGCAGAAGAAACATGAGCTGTGGAGAGATGCTGACAACAAAGCGCTCAGTGTGAACTGTCTGGCTTTCTCACTGTAGGGACTCCTCCTCTCTTTGGTTTTAACCTCAGGAACAAATGACAGCTGTAGTGTGGGGGAAGAAAGGAAAAATGCAATGTGATTTAATACAGGATGGGCAGGACAGGGCACCACAGTTTGCGCTTGAGACCATAACAGAGCACCACCCTACTCAGCAAAGGAAGGGAAGAAGAGGGTGTCTGGCATAAGGAAGATTTCTGATGGAGTTCTAGCCTTATCTCTCTTCACTCTCCCTCCATGAAGAACAGCCTGTCTGTTGTCAGACGCTTTTCATACTCTATTTAGAGACTGCCATTGAGATAATAATGACTGTACTTGGTTTTACTATTTGAATAATACACTGAGGATCACTGGATTGGACCCACAGAGTAGCTTCTGAGGAAGAGAAGAAATGTTGGAGGACAGAGGGGGGGAAAGCCAACTCCCTTGTCCATGCAGTACAATCCACAATGCAGTAGCTTCCAGCTGTGTTGTCCCAGCTTGGAACAAATGTTTTGGTTTAGCGTGTCAACTTGATTTTGTTAGCTGGCTTCCTGATCAGTGACACATAAACCAAAAATGGGGACAAGCTGTGTGAACACATCTTATTAGAAGTCAGAACTACCGCTAGTCTTTATAGATTTTTCCACAGCTAAGAATCGCTATGAGTAGTTTGCATTTCAAAGCATTACTTCCCCCTCTAACCCACAAAGCTTGGAGCCCAGTCCTGGTGTCTCCCTGAGGTCTCACAGGTCCATGGTCTGCAGTCAGGGGCAGCACACATGCAGCCGGCATGGTGAGGTCCTGCGCCCCGTGAGCACTGCTGTGCTGAACAAGCCGGGCTGAGCAGG
>NW_009927880.1:0-2841 GCF_000696875.1 Nestor notabilis | reverse complement strand
ACTCTTTCCATCACCCCGGAAATGGAGTCGTGCCTGTTTAGACTTTGGGTTCCTGTGGCAAGGCGCCTTTTTAAGTTGTCTTCCACGATGGAGCCTTAACTTTCACTGAGAGAAATGGATGTCTGTATTACAAAATAGAAAACTGAGGGCCAGAATACAGCCTGTGCGTTACTTAAACCTTCAAAACAGGCCTCACTTGTACCAACACTTTACGCACGCACCAGAAGCTTTAAAAGTGCGTTTATAAAGAGTCTCTCCTTTGTTTGCTTGTTTATTTTTACAGATGAAGCAACTGAGGCACAAAGCAGCAAAGCAGTAAAGTAATTTGCCACAGCAACTCAGCAGGTCAGAAACAGTTCCTCAGCCACAGCAGGGATGAAGTTCCTCTAGTATTGAGGGTGCCTGCTCCTTGCAGATAATTTTTTGGCCAGAATAGCTTTTATTCATTAATGTCCATTCACCCAACTGGATTGCAATGCTGAGCTCCGTTTCTCCACAAAGACTCCTATCAGTCTCATTTCTTGCATGCCCTGAGATTGTGTTAAGCCTTCCATCAAACATTAGAAACTATTTAGCAAGTGATTTTTTTCCTGCTCCTTAAAATTAATTTAAATGACAGAATGACCACATCTTCCTGGAGCAGTCTGTTTCAGCCAAGGGGTTTACTGAATTCTGCACCAGCTGTATGTTTGTTGGTTCACTTTTTTAAGCAAGGCTTTTAGGCAGATGTGTTAAATGAATATAGGATGTTGCATGCTCTTTGTTCAAACTCTTGCCCCCAGAAGAATCTGTGGTTAAAGTTGTCCCAAACCTACATGTGCTTTCCAAGAGTGCTGCTAGCAGTTCAGTCCTGAAGCTCTGGAGTCAGCCCCTTTGGGAGTCTCATCCACACCCGTGATGCCTTTAGATCACTGAGCAACTTCACAGAATGTTATTAGCTACAGACAGGAGTTTCCTCTCTGGTTATTCCCTCTAGCGCCTCTCACTGGTTTTTTCCCCCGTTGCAGTAGCAGTCCATTCTTCCACTTGGCTGCAGCATCCTGCAAGGTGAAACAGGCCGGACGTTCTTTGCCCCAGCACTAGGGCCAGCAATTAAACCATTGAGCTCTTCCTGTAGAATGAGCAGCGCCTGTTTTTGGTGACGGAGCAAAAGCTTCCACCTCTGCTTGGTTAAAAAAAAAAAGGAGGATTATAAAAGTTTGTTTCAGGCACTCATAGGGAGGAGTCACGGCAGAGAGAAACCCGTGTTCCAGAATACACAGACTGATCTTGCAGCAGGCTTCATCAGTTAGGGCCTCTGAACTGTGTTGTGCACGTCTTCATTTATTTTTTTGCCTAATTTCCCCTCCTTCACCCTTCCGTACACGTACGCCTGCAGGTGCTGCATTCCAAGGGCTCTGGGTGGCTGGGGGTGGTGGCAGTCCACAGCTTACCTTGGTCTGCAAACTCGTAAAAGATTGAGTGTTCCTGTCAGAGAGCTGAGCAGCTGCTTTACTCTGCTTGCAGTGTTAACATAAGCCATGCCTAAAATACACTTGCTGATACGAGTAATACAAACCTTCTGCTATCAGCTAGCTCAAGATGAGTTTGATGGTTTTGTGTATATATATACATGTATCTATATACAATATATATGTATATGTACATATATATACATACATATACATTTATCTATTCCCTATTGTATATAGTAAATCATTGCTATAGCTTATGGAAGTGTACTTCCAATCTAGGTATGGGGAACTGAATCTAGACTCGTTTAGCTGCTACAACTGGTGCACTCCTTGTGGTTTAGTTTTACAGCTCCTGGGCAACTAGGTTTTGGATCTGTTTTTCTGGGATCTCACCCCTTCTCTGTCCTGAAGCTGTTTATTCAGGGCTTTCTGCTGTTCCTGACATTCACTGAGGCAAAGTATTGAGAACCCTCCCTGAAATCACTCACTGCAGTCAACCCTCCCCAAACCAACCTACAAAATAAACCCCAATTTATTGCAGCTTTGGAGGACAGCAAATGGAGCCCTGGATTCCTTCTCCCCCCCACCCCATCCATCCTTCCTGGCCTGTGGCAGTACTCCAGGCTGTCCATGCCGTCAGATGAGCCACATAACAGAGCGCAAGTCAGCTTGGCCAAAATCTGAGTTGCTGCTTTTTCTCCACTGACCAAGTCAGGAGATTTTGAAGAGTCTTCTTTCAATTTAAGCATTCCAGATGAGGGCCCAGTTAGGTGAGATGGATTCAGGCACTGGGGGTCGCAGGAGGCTTCTTGCACTGTGACCAGCCTGGCTCCCAGCTCCATCCTCTCTTACTGACATGCCAGGACGACTATGGAGACTTTTTTGTAGGTGTTCATTTTCCAGCTCCCTGCCCTCATCTCGGTAGGAAACACCCTCTGCCCCCCCGAAGCTTCCTGGGCAGACCAGGCTCTCCTGCTCCCTTGGGCAGGGCTCAGGGAGAGCCACACAGCTCCTGGTGATTCAAAGCGTTTTTCCTTTCCCTCCCATCAGCACCCGGGTGTTTTTTTATGTACCTTTTGTTCACAACTCTTTTGGTGTCTGTTGCAGAACAGAACTGTAAATGACTTGGCAGAATGACCCTTTGATAAACACTGGACATGTATCTGTACTATATGTATTAACGTGTAGAAGAGAATCCTTACTGTATGTAAAGTTTTATGAATGGTTATTTTTTAATTTATGTATTTACTATAGGATTCAATGACCTCTGGTGTTTTAGTTTGTATAAAGAATAAAACAGCAGCGTTTTTAAAAAAGAAAATGCCACTTTACATTCACGGAGCTCCCGGTGTCGATCTGATCTGTCCGGGACGCCCGGGTACAGCCG
>NW_009927879.1:61150-61381 GCF_000696875.1 Nestor notabilis | reverse complement strand
ATGAGGTGAAACCAAATTTAGAAGAGGCGCAGCATCCAAATATAGGCTTAAACACACCTCACTCCTGAAAAGGGTCTCACTGTTTTCTTTCCCCTCCCTCCCCAAAAGGAGACACGGGCTGAACTCCCACTGCCAGGGGCTCTGCTTGCAGCATCCCGCATCCCACCACATCCCTCCGGCAGCACCCCGCTGCCCCATGGGCATGGCCAGCGCCTGGCCGCCCCCCTGGGC
>NW_009927879.1:44321-61130 GCF_000696875.1 Nestor notabilis | reverse complement strand
GCCCTGCAGCCAGGCCGGGCACAGAGGTGGTATTTTGGCAGAAGCCAATAACCCTGCTCCCCATGGAGGATCCTTGGGACCAGCCTGTTATTCCAGGCAGAAAGTAGTAAACAACCTCCCAGGGGCTGGAGACAGAGGTAAACCCCAAAGATGCCATGTCCTTGCTCTGGCGGGTGTTATTACAGGACAAAAACAACACGGAGCTGCTGAGGCTGTGCTGGAAAAGCGTAAGGCAAAAGTTAAGAATGCTGCTTCTATAAGAAGGGAAAAAACAACAATCAAAGTCATATGTTTCTCCACAGGAATTCTTGGATTTGTTTATGACAAACTGTGCTCAAAACACTCTGAAATTCAGAAAGGAATTCACTTATTTTCCAAGCAGGTAGATTTTCATAAAGATCTTTTCCTCCCTTTTACAAACTGCATTTTCCAAGACAGAAAACAAAGAGAGGAGGGAAATTCTCAACGCACTGAAATCAGCAGGGGGGGTTCTTCTACACATATAGAAACATTCTAGCAAAACCAAGAGTTGGTATTTAGCTTGATAACAGACACATGAGGGAAGAACATTCCCAATAAATCCAGCCCTTGGGGGAGGATTTTCAAATTTGTTTAAAATGGTATTTGACCACATTATGCTGCTACATTCATGTGATGTCACGCCTGTTGCAAGACAGAAAACGTGCTGCTCAGACGAGCATCTCAGGCAGCTCTAAACCAGGATGGGAGGATTAGTTTGGCCTCTTTCAAGAGAATAAATTATTGCTGAAGATGTTTACACAATGCAGCTTCATGAGCCTGAAAGGTTGCTTTCAAAAGAGGCCCAGGCCCCCGGCCGGAGGAATGCAGGCGTGTGGGGAGACAGCACGCAGGGCAGACCGAAACCCAGCTCCATTTCACCCTCTGGGTTTCACTTCAGGTGACTATTTTTGGGAGGCACAGAGTTGGTGCTGGAACTAGCTAAGCTTTGAAAACATTCCGAGTATTTTAGACACGACGAGCTCCTGTATCGTGTTTTAAAAGCGATTCGCATTGTAGGAAATGTTAAAAAAGAAATAAAAGAAAGTCCACAAGTGGCATGAAAAAAGATCAACCTAAAACTCGCAGTCCCCGCAGCAGGAAAAAGAAA
Source organism: Nestor notabilis (assembly GCF_000696875.1). Taxonomy (NCBI): domain Eukaryota; kingdom Metazoa; phylum Chordata; class Aves; order Psittaciformes; family Psittacidae; genus Nestor; species Nestor notabilis. The sequence goes on along the minus strand of NW_009927879.1, from coordinate 60,001 downwards.
TCATCTAAAAACGAGATCACCAGGAAAAAAGTTGTCCTCCTTCACATCCCTGCACAACTACACAAAGGAAAGAAGCCTAGCTGTTCTGAAGTCAATGGCAACACACAGAGTATCGTAAGGGAGCACAAATTTGGCCTCAATTTCTTCAAGTGCTCTAAAATAGCACAGCGTTTCCTGATTTTTTACACAGCTCTATGAAACATCACGACCACCACTGCCAACATATCACACATCAAGGAGCACTAAATTAAACACAAATTTAAATGAAACTTGACTGGCGTTTTGTTTCTATCCTCTCAAAACGGAGAATAACAAGACTGAGCCCTTTCATTACACTCCAAATGTGGGGGAATGCAGGGACAGAGAAATAGGTGCTCTCAGATTTGTGCCCAGCTCCAGACTACTGATTCTTTTGTTCAAATACACAGGAGGAGATAGGGAGACATGGGGATTGTCAGGGTGCTGAGGTTGAAACCAGAAGGGCCTACAAGGAGGACCAAAAAACCCTGCTGTAAACCATCTGCAACATAATTAGGAACTGAAATCACCCCAGTACTTGCTTTAAAGTCTTGCCCATTAAATGCCTGATATAGGGAAGACAAGAAAACCCTCGACTGACTTTAAGGCTACGAAGAACCTATGTTAATTCTCATGGCATTACTTGTGCTTAAAATTAGGAAGTAACTTCGGGATCTTGCCAAACAAGAGCCCAAGCCAGCAGGCTGCTGCCTCAAACCCCCAGAGCAGGGAATCTCAACCTGGGATGCACAGGCTCCAAGGGAAAACAAAGTCTTAAGAATTTAACAGTTAACAAAAGCAAACTTATTGTCTGTAGGCTTAGGGGGCTTCGCACTTCCACTGGTTTGTGGGGATTTTGTGTGTGCTTTGTTTTTAAGGAGGACAGCACCACAAAAAAGGCTGAAGCTATTCCACATGCAGCACACAGCATGTGTAAAAGGAAAACAGATGTCAGCATACCTTGTTTCTATACCTGGTAATGAAGTATTTATAAACCCTTTCCACTCGCTCCCAATTCCCTTTGCTCTCCTGGACATATGTAGTGTCTGAAGACTTACTCTTGCAGCTACTTAAACCTGACTTTTGGTGGATGTGGCAGTGTTAGGTTTACAGTTGGACTCGTTAAAGCTCTTTTCCAACGTCAATGATTCTATGATTCAGGTATCATCTGCTTCCTAGAGACACTCTCCCGAGCCCCCACGCAGCACTGCCTGTATGAGCTATCGCCCTCCAGCCCCAAAGGCCAAAGCTATTGTAAGTGCTGTCCTAACAGGTTCTTCCACAAGGAAGCTCGGGAAAGCGGTATGACAGCTTCTGGGGATCAGGCAAGGTTTGACATGCCAAGTCACTCAGAGAAATGACATCTATCAAGTAACCAAATACCTGCGAAGCTGTATTTCGTGTATCCACCTAGTTGTGAGGAGCAGCAGCACGCAGCACCTGACTTTATGGTGTAACCTTCTACTATCGTAGAACCCTAGAATGGTTTGGCTTGGAAAGACCACCTAATTCCAACTCCCTCGCAACAGGCAGGGACACCTTCCACTAGACCACGTTGCTCCAAGCCCTGTCCAACCTGGCCTTGACCACTGCCAGGGATGGGACATCTCACCAATGCCACAGTTTTGCTGTTTGTTTGTCAAATTTAAAAGATCAAACTTTCATCTAACAAGAGAATATTCTGAATTTATGACAAATTTGGCTGCCTGTGGGCAAATCAGACACATCTCTGATCAACTCTGCGATGCTTATCTCCCTGAAACAAACACACCTCCAACAAGCATATGGATCATCAACGTGCCTCTTGGAAAGGACAAGAGAGATTAGGTATCAGCAGTTATACAAGCTGCACTTTACAAATCCCGTGTCAATTAAGAGATGCTGTGTATTCTGAAACTCCCACACTCCTCATGCCCACACATCTTCTGTAGGATTTATTGGCAGCAAAAGCAGTGGCATTTGGCCCAATAACAGAGGATGCTAAAGCTTAATTCAATCCTCTTCCCTGCACTCCGGGTGAAAACAAAACTAACAAACAGAACAAGTCAAAGCTGGCCAAGAAGTTTTTCCAACTACTACTACATCATTTGTGCTCAACAAATGGTCCAGCATTTCTCATCACGGAACAGAACGCCACAGTGCCCAAAGCCCACTTGGAATAAGGAATACCTCTCTTTATTCTCAACACAGTTGCATCCTCCCTGTGGGACCCAGAGGGGTGACCTCACCAAAATCCACACCACCAGTGAGGATTCTGCTCTGCAGATACTGCACATCACTAAAAACTTGGATGAAATAGTGGGAAAAGGGAAAAAAGGGACCTCTATTATAACACTGTAAATGTTATTGCCCACATCTCAAGTACAGACTGCAACTCAGATCCCTTCAGCTCAAAAAGGATGGAACTAGAAAAGGTACAAAGACTTGAGATGAAGACCCAGAACTATTCACACATGCATGAAAACAAAGACCCTTCTTCAGTGCTTCAGCCTGAAGAAAGAAAACAAAGAGAATTAAAAATCACAGTTACTGTCTGACAAATTGAAAGTAAAATGCTTAAGCCCACATTTAATTCTCAGGAGTAACTGGACTGTAGCTGCACATTCCTTCCACCACCCAGAGATACTGCTAGCGTAAAGAAATGAATTTTGCTTTTTATCAGCCTTTCCAGAAATCATTTTCCAGACCAAGGGATAAAAGGCATAGCAGACTCCAGTCCAGTCTTGTGTTTTGTTTTTCTATGCCAGCTGTGATTAAAAATAAGTCTGAGAGGACAACAGATCTCCTGAGAATTCTTATCTTCAAGCAATGTAAATTCACATGACTACACCAGAGTCAATGGCTGTAAGGCAGTACTGATAGCATGGAAGGCCCTAAAACTGTTGCTTGGCTCCTTGCAAATAAAAGTAATAGGTTGATATTTATCAATATTCTTACAAGCCAGCTGTCTTTATTACATTTAAACACTATGTTTGATTAATTTAGACGGCAGCATTTATTATCGCACAACTCACAGGTACGCTGGAATCGGGACAGCAGAACTCACTGATCTCCACAGCAGTTAATTTTAACTCCTCACCAGCTTTCCCACTGTAAAATTTAGGAGCATTATCCTTAGAGTCTAACAGACACCCATATCCAAGGACATGGATCTAATGGACATCTAATTGCCAGTTAAATGGCAACTCAGGTAGCTCAGTCCTTCCCCTTTGAAGTACATCAAGATACTCAAATTGTCCTTCACCCTGTAAGGTTACAGAGTTTACCTTCTCAGGAATCTCATCCTTACTCATAAAATCATTTTTTTCTCTTGGAATGTATCTCAAATCCTGTTTTTGTGCTCTTCTGCAAGACATTTAGATGTTTAGTTCCAGTATGTTTTTTATCCTGCTACAGTTAAACTAAATATGCTCATGAAAGAAGAACACATTCAATTATGAAATCTGCAATTTTAATTATAATTTTCTCTCCCAATCTTCTTTTAAACTCAAACCAAGCCAAAACTGTTGTTTGTTCATGTTTGAACAATGTTTTTATTTACCACAGATAAAAGGAGACTTATCTAATACCATTTACATGGAGTCATAAATTGATTTTTGATTAATGTTCAACCAAAAACAAAGAGACCCATCTGTGGGGAAAAAGAAATGAGTAGGGAGCAGAAAGCTCTGTTCATGGGAATTTCTTCTGTGTCAGCTCTCCCCACCTCTGGGTAATGACACTAGATCCTTCCTCTTCTGCTGGTGTGAGGATGCAGCACTGTTGACAGAGCACTTCACAACAGCCAAATAGTTTCGTCCAGGAAATGCTAACTTAATACAAGATTATTTGCTTTAAATACAAAGACTCTACAGCTGACAACAAGGAGTCAGCATTTTAAATCTCAAATGCTCATAGAAATTAAAAGCATTAATGATAACATTCCCTGTTTCTGGCAGGCAACCGGCCATCAAGCACAAAGTGAACAGATCTCAGGTATGTCCAGCTCCCTCCCTCCCCAGCACCATCACCTCTCAGGGCCACATGTGAAACACCATTAAAATCCCATGTCTCTTTGAGGATGAAGTCACAGTTTAAATGAGAAGTGAATATTAAAAGTCTTCATTGGAGTACATGTGACTTCTCCATCAAGAGGCTCAAAGGACCAGGGGAGCATAAGCATTTAGAAGCAGTCAGCATTTGAAATCAATACTATGTAATAAAAAAAACCAAACACAAAAAAATGAACACTTCTGATAGTAATCAAAGTAACAAACCCTCAAAAGGAGGGTCTCCTGCAAAGCAAAAGCATATATACCAGTGTGGTAGTATAAATGCCTTGTCAGCATGCCCTGGGGAGGGATGCAGTGGTGATTCCAAAGCAACCCTTGGACATTTCGGACAATCCAGAAACATCAGCTAGGCAGAATGTTTGCAAGAAGTTACTAGTGAAGTGGTTGCTTCCTCCTCTGGACAGAGTGTGAGCAACACCTGACTTAATCCACAGGATCTTTCCTCTCCTTCCTCAATTTCTCTCTCTCATATTCACATAAGAGTCCGGCAGAGCAAACAGCGCTGCTTTAAAACCTTTGGTCTCCAAATCTCTTTTTGCCAGCTGTAAATACACAGCAATTCTTTTCCACAACTCAAATCTCCCAAAGGAAGAGGGTACGTTAAAAAAGTGACAAGAACAATCTTAATTATAGCTCTGTTAACACATTATGATAATGAGTACTTGTTCTTTATCAGACTTTAAAAAAATTATTATTGTTCCGAATTCTACAAAGGCTGGTCTGAAGAACAAGGATCTTTGTCTCCTGCTGCCAGAAGAAACAGCATTTCCTGAAGCCTGTTTCTGCCTTCAACTATCAGTTTTGATTTTGGCTTTAGAAAAATAACTGCATGTCCTCAACCGGAGGGGGAAAAATGAAGTTCCCTTCTTCCCCCTCTCCAGGATGCTCCCGGGAGAGCAGCATCACCATTTGTAACAACACACTGTTTCATTAGGCTTCAGGAGAGAGCAAAAAACAAACCCTAAACCTCTGGCTATTCTTGTTCAGGTAAACAACAGGAGATTATTACAGAGTTAATACTTGGGTTTGTTCATATCCCTCTTCCTCCTTTTCACCTCCTGTTGGAGCCCGAGACTGGAATTACAGCCCAACAATAGCCCAGTTGTTGCCCCCAGCAGTGACTTTCATGCAAACAATGGATCTTTCCGTTTTCTCTCCACCCAAAGTAAAATTAATAAGGAAAAAATTCTCTGATCACAGGGTAAAGAAAAACATTTTTAAGGGGGAAGACAGAGACCCATGTATGCACCATGGCATTCTGAACTTCCTTTGTACAGAAAAATGTGCGTTCCCTCTCTCAGGCTCCTTTGTATCCCACAGCCCCTCCTATGCCGGGGAAGAGATGGGGAGGAAGGTTATGTGCTCTGGCATGAATGGCATTTCCTAAGAAGGTCATTTTAACCATTACACTGGGGGCCTTTCTTCAAGAAGTCTCACCTATTCATGCAAGTATCAGGGGAAGTGCTGTGAGCTCCCTTTTACTTCGGCACCATGATAACCTGACTGTGCATGTGCCTGCCTGCTGGAACAGAGCTGCCAGGAATTCCCACCAGGACGAGGAAACCAGACTGGATTTACAAAGCAAACATTTTTTTTTTTTTGTGGGAAAAGAATATTTACATATAGGAACAAATAAGTTTTATTTCCCACTTTTAAGATGAAAGAATACATGTTACTGCACTGCAAATATTTTGGTAACACATGCCAAAAGCCAAAAATGAAGAGAGAAGCTCTTCCTTTCCAGAGAGGAAACAAGTCCCCACCTCCTATAGCCATGGCTGTGAGAAGTCCAGCATTAGGCTCATCACTGGTTTCTGCGTGCTAAGGAACCCAACACTGATTTCAGAAACAAAGCGGTAACAAACAGTCAAAGCTGCTTTCCAAGAAGTTCTCAAGTATTTCAGGAATTCCCTTGTGCTCTGCCAAACATCAGTCGGTTCCTCACAGGGCTCTACCGCTGCACCCAGGGCAACACCTGTTGGCTGCGGGGTGACAAGAGAAGGAAACGGGATATTCCGTACATTGCAGTAGCTGCCCAACATGGAATTCACATTGATACTAATTTCAATGTCTGCCTGCATAGTATTTACTCATGCAACAGGTAGTTAAAAGCTCTTCCCAAGTGTCTTTAAGTATATGAGATTTGTTTCCAGTAATCAGGATCTATTCTCCTTTAGGTTTAAGTACTTACTAAATCACTGCTCTCAGTAGTCCTGCCCTCTGATTTCTCCTCATTGAAACTACTAGAAGAGATTCTCTCACTTAGCTAGTTCAACTGGGAACATTTACAAATGCTGGTTTGATTTCAGTGAGAAAAGTCTTGTTGATTTTCAGTAAGAAAAGAGATAGACAACCCCAATACCACAAATGTGCACAGGGCTGCCTGGCCAGCAGGGCTCCATGTTAGCTGAAGTCCCCGTTCCCAGCAGCATGCTCTTTCCTACTCTCCAAGCATGCTTTACCTGCTCTCATCAAGCAATTTCTCCAGCAATATAGAGATGCTGGAGCTGTGATTTATGTCCTAAGTTTTAAGGAAAGGGCCCATTTTAGAAATGCCAAAGCCATGCTGTACCCAACAACCAGCAGAAATCCTGTACAGGAATTCTGCCATGCTCATGTAAAGTCCGCATCCATCAGAAAAGCCTTTTAACAGGCAGAAATGATGGGTTTTGGAAAGCATCAACACCAGCATTGTTATTTACACTCCTTAAGGAGCCATTACGAACATTTCCTTGCTTCATTTCCTTTTTGGTTTATGTTTAAAGACAAGTATTTTGTTTATAGTGAACTGAGCACACATCCAGCTGATGTGTCTCCGAGTACTTCCTGCAAGTTCACTTGGCAAACATCTCCTGTCAAAGGCTGCCACACAGTCAAGTAGATAACCAGGGTACGTCTGTGGGAGTTGGAGGATTGGAAAATGAAATGTGCCAGCTATTCTTCTCTTTCCAACAAGGCATTTATGAGGTGAAGATGTCATGCAGAAGTCCCATATCTGCAACAGCTCGTAAATAATGTGCAGTTTGACACTCCCCTCACAGATGGAGTAAAAAGAAGAGAAAAACCCTACCACCCGTGGTTTGTTATGTAGGTAAACTTAAAATCAGCTTCAAACTCCACTTCATTTTATAGTTGTGAGTAATTCTCACCTGTCTGTCCTTTCCATACTTGTGAGTATAAAGGGACACACAGAAATTCAGAATATTTACCCATGAGAAAGGCATTTTGCTTGTAACTGAGCTTTCTTTCTGGAATAGATTGGAACTGCTTCCCAAACAGAAGGGTACAAAAAGCAGATGAAATCCAATTGCTATGGTGGTTAGCTGTGGTATCTCTCAAGAAGCTGTTCAATCTTTCAGACAGCTGAGGCCATTTTAAGACCATCCAGTGTATTTCTCTACTAGCACCTGCAATTCTGTAGTCAAGCAAAACCCACTGACTTTCCCTGTAGATCTTTATGAAGGTGGTTTAGACAAGAAAATTGAAGCACAAGCATAGAGGGACTTGCCCAAGATGCCCACAAACCCCAGAGTCTTCCCAATGCTCTACATCCATTCCATAAAATCTCTACTTTGGGGCACTTGTGCGAGTCCCAAAATACTGACTACAAACCATGTGGGCCATGCCTCCAGCAGACAGCACACCTTCATTTTCTGAAGCTTCACTCAGTATTTCACCATCCAACACAGCCAATTCGGCACCGAATTGTTTTCAGAAGCCTCACAGAGCATAACAAAAAAACAACCCAAAATCAAGACAGAGCAGAGCAATACAGTTTATAACAAACCAGAAGGCTCAGCCTAGCTCTCACAGGAGGGAGAAAAGCCAGAAACCAACCATATCTTCTTCTGTACAAGACCATTAATATTCTGGAAGCTGGTACGGGAAGGATGCTTCTAAAACTGCTGAAAATGACAGATTCTCAGTGTATCTTGCAGTGCTCAGAGTAAGGACACAGCCCGCTCCCCCCTGCCTTTACTGGTAACTCTTTACATGCACAAGTTTCCAGGTAGCCCTCAGCATTAGAGGCTTCCCTCAACAAAACACTGTTGGACTCCAAAGATCATTGAAAGCAGGGACATGTTCCAACAAAGCTTAATGGGTCTCGATCCAGCGGGGCAGAGGCCAGGACGCTGACCTGAGGCATGCACTGCACACAGAGAAATGACATCTTTGGCAGGGGGTGCTGCAGAAGGCAAAAAGGAGAGATAGCAGAGAGTGATTAAAAATACCCATCACAGTAATACTTTTGGCTGACACTGTTTTCACATGCAACAGTGTCTATACTGGCCTTCCTTCCACTTCTGTCAAGTTATAGCCACTTTGGGTTCAAGCTGGAGCACGGATCACCTCTCATTCCCTCTGCTAACACATCTTTCTTACACACCCCCAAGAAGAGGAGCACTGAGGAAGAAGTGACCAGGATGCCCTGCACAGCACCCAGTCCTGCTCCAGAGCTGCCTTTCTGACTCACACTTAGCTGCACTTACAATTTGTAGCTGGGGTAGCTATGATTCCTCTCTTCGGTTCATGTAAGGACCCTGACTGTTTGTTTTGGCTCTATCTGGCTGCCATGTTTACGAAAAACAGGTTAAGCTCCTGGCACCAAATTGTTTTCAAAAAACCTCAGCCTTTGAAATAGTGCCTTCTTGAGAAAAAATTGTTTTTCTACCTTCAGATGCTGCACTTTCCCTGCAGAAACACATTTCACCTCCGCTTCTCACTGTATCAGTGTTGGCTTTTTGTATTCCCATTAATAACCACCTTTCCTCAACAGTTCAGAACTTGATCTACAAGATTCTACAATAAGACATAACGTGACATTTCAGAGAGGTTTAAAGTTACTACTTCTAAATAAAAATAGAAAACCCCACATGACCATTTGTGGATTTCGGATGTTTACGGTAGATCAGCATAAATAAGGTGGGCTTGTACACTGTGAGTACCTCTAAGTGGAGGTGAGCCTTTACAACTTAACCTTTGCATTCAATGAAGCCTTCCTGATGCCTCATTGCAACCAAACACTGCACAAGACAGTTCTGCTTAACAAAAATCTCACCAGTCCAAAACTGGCCACAAGAGCCCACACTCACATTGGGGTTTCTGAAAGCAGATTTCACTCCACACTCAACAGCCTCCAGTGCCAGAAAAAAAAGCATATCCAGAAATCATATCCCAGAGTGAGAACCCATCGTTCAAGGGCAGATCCTGCTCCTGATGAAGGAGCATATGAAGGGCATTAGGGAATCCTGAGCACAGGCCAGTCACTTTCTTTTTTAGTTCATCAGAAAGCTGGTTTCATTATTTTTTTAACCTAGTTTTAGGAGTTTTCTACAGTATTTTATTAGTATCAGTACTTCTGTCCTAGGTTCAGCTGCAGCAGTTGTTTCATTTGATGTACAGGAAGGGTATAGATGGGAACGAGAGGACTACAAGTCTCAACACTGTGAAATTACCAAAAGCTTGTATTAAAACAGGAAGCACCATTTTCTCCAACAAAAAAAGGTGAAAACAGAGTGTGAACAGTGAGCCGCACTGAGCCATGCTAAGATTGTAAGTTGCCTAATGTAATTTCTTGTCCATTTGAAACTGTTTTGGTCTCCAGCGTGATCATATCCAGGAAGAAACTTCCAATAGACTCAGTGCCAATACAGCCACCCTCTTTTAGGGTCAGAATTGGTACACATTACAAGATTTAGAAGCCACAAAATGTTCCAAAACAGCCTGGAGTCACGAGGATGATACTCTCTTGAGACAGAAAACCTCCAATATTCTTCAGAGACTGCTTCTTAGAGAAACAAACTGAATTAAAGCAGTGATCATCCCTCTACAGGCAAGCAGCTCAAAGTGCAACACTAGAATAAAATGCTGGCTAAAAAGCAGCACACACTCTCAACAGGAACTGCCTGTTTGTCATCTATGTGGAAGGGTCCACTTCAATGATCTATCTGCACAGCACTGAAAGAATTGCAAGGGGGGAGGAAAGGGAGAGAAAGAACCAGCAACCAGCATCTCAGAGAAAGCCATCTGAAAACCAGCTCCCATCACACAGTGGTGTCAGGCAGCAAGAGGGAGCACATTCAGGGTGCTTCGAAATAAACATCAGTTACAGATTTGAGCCCTGGACCATGTCAGCTGCATGTTCTGTGTCTCACCTTGCTCACTGCTCCTTCCATTATCACAACTTAACCTGAGACCACAAGGCTCTCTATAGAGCATTTGTACCCCAGGGAAAGGCAAAGTGTAGTGAGGGGGCAGCAGAGCTGCCTTGCAGCACTCTGTTAAGACACCCGAGTGCTTGAGGAACAAGCGATCAGCTGTGCCACTCGTGGGGATGTCTGCAGAGATATCACTGCAGCTGCCAGCAACAGAGAAGTGGGAAAGAGGAAGGAGAGAACAAAAAGCACAAAGATAGCCAAGCCCTTTTGGGTAACTCTGCCTATCAATTTAAACTTAATATCAGCTTACTCAAAAGTGAAGTCCAACCTCAGAATGCAGCTTTGGTCAAATTACTGACATATAAAATGAAAGCTTATGCAGCATGCTAGAAGACTGATGGAAAGAGAAGCTGTACGATTTCAATGCCTACACTAGCATCAGCCAACGCTTTCTAACCAACTGCCTACAATTATATCCCCAGCTCCTTAATCTGGTCTCTTATAAACAACGCCAGTCTGTGTTTTAAAAGGAGACGAGTCTCATCACCACCCCATTCATCTACCCAAGTGTCCCTGTTGGCAAAGAAGGGACTGCCCAAGGTGTAGCACACAAGCTGAAGTGGGAAGGATGTCAAAAACAGAGTCATCTCCACCTACCAGTTGGGTAACCACTGCACCCCCTGACCTTGATGCTGCAGCGGGAAACTTCCCTCCACAAATCACCACAGTTCACTATTAAAAGAGAACCAAGCCATCGAGCAAGTCAGAACAAGTAAAACACATCAAGAAATTCCCAGTGCGTGACCCAAAAAGCCAGTCTAGCATCCGAATGGGGACTTGGAGCACTGCTGACATGCTTTCCAACTCACGCTGCTTGCAAAGCCAACAAAGGAACATAAAACTTAAAGGACCTCAGAAGTTTTGTACAAGTTCAGCATACTAACAACTCAACAGTTTTACTTTACATTTCCTACGTAAAGGAATAAGCCATCTCCTATGTCAGATTATGATTTCTATTACCACAAACAAGGAGAAGAACTGTTGACTGTTTACGGTTGCAAAACACAATGAAGGAGCAGGACACACGTGCACTTACTGTGGTTGGGTCACACCAGCTTTCTTAGAGCTGTGCACTTTTATATCACACTGTTTCAAATAACCACATCTATGGTCCTTGTGTTGGCCCCATGAATCTCCAGTTTGTGTTATTACACTACGAACTTTACCAATTTAACACGTCAGGAATGACTCTGAGCCACAGTTGAGGGTATGAAGATCATTATGTCTAGTCTTCAGTTTTCAGCTCAGCTATATAAGACTTTCCCAGAATTAGATGGGCTAAAAACAGAAGCACTTGAACACTTGTTAGTTGAAAGCAGAACAGTACCTCTAGGAAACCATGTTTCAGTTGCTATTTTTCAACAACACCCTGTAAAGACTGACTGTCCAGTACAGAAACTTCAACTTCTTTGTTTAAAGGGGACTCAGATCTGTTTGGGCTTCATCTTGCTCATTACAGAAGCCCTAAAGCACCTATCTGAGCATGCCACAAGCACAGGAAACAGTGAACAGCACAGTGGTACTGATGCCTCTCAGGGTATCTTCCCCCACCTACCTCATGTGAAACACTTCACGTGCCTTTGGCTCATTTAATTTTCACATGAACGGGAAATCCATGCTCCATGTCTCTGTACACACACACATCCACACCAACAGCCATCCAGCAGCTGGAGTATTTTATGACCTCTTTAGGTGTTTTAAACAGTTTTGGAACACAATGATAGTGGTAAAATATGGTAAACATCCTCCCACCCTCAGCATCCCGAGAGGAACTTAAATGAGTCATGTTATTTTAATTATTTTTCTAAAGCATTTTACTCTGATGTCAATACTTGCCATTACAGCAGGATTCTTTACAAGAAAAGAAGAAAACTAGGAAAAGGAATGAAATCTTAAATCTTCTCTCCCGTTGGCCTAATGATATGGGAGCTCTCCATACACCTGGCAGTGAAGAAAAACATAAATTCAAAGATGCCTTTTGATTTATAGCTCCAGTGTGGTTTCCTAATAATACAGCTACCTTAAGCTGCTGCATACATTTACAAAATATTCCAGCTCCTTCAGAGATGAATTACAGTAGCTGCATCTTTAACTGAAGCTCACATAAATATCTTTTCTCCTCCAAGAAAACAATTACAAAACAGTAAATCACTTTTATATTGCACTATGAAAACAAAACCCTTTCATTTGGGTCATGATAGGAATGGTTCCCAAAGCCACCAGAGCACACACAGGCTGCTCCACTGCTCAGCTTCCGCCTGCAGCAGCTCCGAGTTACAGCTGCTTGCCACGGGTCAGGAGGAATCAACTGCTCACAGCCTTTCACCTTGTGATTTCTCAGTTTATAAAGGCTCTTTCTACTTTCTCACCCTCACAAAAGTGATCCAAAGCACAATCTTAACAACACCTTTGTAGTGTTTCCCACGCTTCATGCTTCACTCTCCGTTCCAACAACAGTTTTAGGCATCCCAAACTGGGTCACAGGGCTACCCTGGAAGTTGATCAAACATCTTTTGTACATGCCGCATGAAAGCCAATGTAGAGTAAAAATAGGGAAAACATTTCAGTACCTGGACTGGAGAAGATTATTGACCACTGAAAACCTAAAACCATCAGTGCCCTTTGACATTACTCCTCCTTATCCCAAATGCAGACAAAATGTATACAACAAAATATTCCTCCTTCCCTCCTCCTTGCCATTTATGTTTGTGCAGGGGAAAACCAAACAAACCCCCAGAACAGTACTAGAAATAATAATACAAGACCCTATCTATCCTCTAAGACTAAGTTTTTGTTCTCAATCTGTTTGCTCACACCTTCTCTGGCTGTTGCCAATGTCCTCACACAGTGTGATATTCTCTATCCTTTTTTTAAAATCTACCTCATACTGGACATACAGTCACTGTTTGGAGTATCAGGAAGGGTGCCTCAGCTCTCTGGTTTGAAAAACCTATTAAATTTCAGTCAGAAATAATAAACAGCTCTTCGAGCCTCCAACAGCTTCATCTAGCATGTGCATAATTCAGCCTCTGCTAACTGCATAGGAGGGAACAGAAATAACACGAGTGATGTAGCAAATCTATGGGATTTGCTAATGAAAAATAAGGCTCAAATGTATAGCACAAGATGAAGGAAATAAGAAGGGTGTACCACACACATCAAAAGTAGGAATCACGTACCACCACATATCCTAGGTTGTAAAAAGATGAACATCAGTTTGCCTGCTCATCATGTGCTTCATGAAAGAGCTGTAAGAGCTTCTGCACAGCCCTATGGTCTTGGGAAACTTGGGACTCTCATGAACTGCAGGAGTGGTGAATTGTGTTTCATGTGCACTTAACTCTCCAATGATAAACTTCAAAAGGGTTGATCCTCAGTGGTTCCGGGTAGTGGGAAAGGGACAACTGGCGAGGAGGGGCTGCTGCTCCATGGGCACGGGGGCTGCCAGACACAGCATCACCCTCTGGATTGGCTGCCAATGACATCAGTTTATTATTCAGCTTTGTGTTTGCATTTCAGCTTCCCCCTTTCGGGGACCTCCAGACCTCACACAGCTCTGCCGAGCCGAGAGGAGGGAGGCAGCTCGGCCCAGGCAGCACATCAGAGCCCCGACCTGCCCTTCCCACCTCAGGGCTTCCCTGCATAGGAGCAGCAGCAAAATGAGAGACCTGATGCTTCTGTAGTTAAAGTTGGGTTTCTGAGCTGGGGAAAGGCGGTTGCGTGGCATGGGGTCACGGCCTGACAGCAAGGCACCAAGAGTTGAAGCAAAACTCTTAAGAGAGTTGTTGCAGAAAGACCTGAAGACTGGAGAATGGAAACCACATGCAACATAACGCAGTTAACGCCACCCATGCACACACACGCAATCATACACGGATACACAACGTGTATGAGGTTCCTCCCAAGACTGCTCCTGAGGCTCTTTTGTTAGCATCCATACGGGATCTAACACAAGGCACTATCATCTCCTGTATACCCCTCCGCAGCGCGAGGCTGCCTTTGTTCCAACTCAACATCCTGCTTCCCCTTATCGCCCCTCCTGAACTCGGCTGCCTGTAACCTGATACAAAAGAATGTTAATTTCTCGAGTGATTTTTATAAGAGCACAAACGAAAGGAACTTGATGTTTTCCCCATCTTGAAAAATATTATTTTATAGCACATACAACTGTAGGAAAATATATCTGGTCTACAACAAAGCGTTGGGAAAACAAACTGAAGACGAGCTGCTCTGCCTCTGTGTACCTACCAAACCAAATGTTTCCTATTTAGCACACGCATAAGCACTGGGATGTGTGTGCCTGCATATCTACAAATGCATATATGCATGAATTATTCATGTGCACATGAACACAGATCAATCAAGCAGAAGATCAGTTTCAAGTAAGTATAAAAATATGTTAGTTAATGCTGAGCTTGAGTCCGTAACATGGCACGGGGAGTAACTCATCTCAGCCACACGTCCTGTGCTCACCTATTGATGTATCGAAACCCTATCTACAGTGCCTGCAGTTGAAAAGTGTTCCATGAACAATTTACACAAAATAAGCAAGCAAATACAACTGTGCTCCTGAAACTAATTCCTGTATTTGCAAAACGCATTTTCTGCACACTTCCAGTGATGCCACTATTTCTTCTGTATTAAGGGAGTGTATTTCAAGACACTCAATCAAGACATTAAGTTTTACTTCAAAAAGTAAACCCCAGAACTCCTGTTAAGACTGTGTCTTAATAGTTTAAGTTCTAATATATACTGCTTCCTACCACAGCACATGTTACTAAGACAGCCCTCCTTAGACACAAGGAAACTGAATGCTTTTATGTGGAAATGAAATGGAAATGCTATAAAACTGTTCTGGCTTCACCTTGTAGACAGTAACAAGGTGGGTGGAAAACACTGGTGAAATGAAGCAAACACAGGACTGAGATTTGCTTCTGTTTACCATGTGTGGTTTGGAATATGGTATTTCATAGGGGTATTTTCCACCAACTGTGATCTCAGCGACCAGTTTCCTTGCTGCCATGTGAGAATTGACTTGAAAACACAGCATCTGTTCTCATCAATGCATGTCAATGGGGGTTAACAGTGTAAACCCCACATGCACCAGGGACGATGAAGGTACAGTTTAGTCTGTCTGAGCCTCTGCAGCAGACACCAGACAGCTGCTGGAAGGTAGATATGCTTTTTGCTACTACCACAAGGGAGTAGGTCATGCTTGGAGCACCACAGTGAGCCTTCTGGCTCAGCAAGCTTTTCCTGACTTCAGCAGAACAGGCTGCAATTGTTAAGCAGGACCTGAAACATAACAATCTCTTCATTTATCACACACTTTCCAGCTCATTTTGCACAAAGCAATGTGTTTTCATCACTCACAAGAACACACATTCTTTCC